>NW_028242592.1:0-56326 GCF_964263255.1 Lissotriton vulgaris
AGTAAGAATCACTTGTGACAAATGCAAAAACAACAGTTGATGGACAGAACGCAGAACAATGTCATACATTCACCCCAGTACAGAGATCTGAGCCTAAATCCATCTTTTTTTGCACTCCACACCACCCCAGTTCAGACATGGCCATGTACAAATCAGCCTTGACCCTGTGCCTCATGGGAACAATCCAGCCCGAACTGCCAAGCCATGTCTTTTGTCTGAACTGGGGTGGCAGAGTGGGCTAAAGTACGGTGATGGATTAAACCCAGATCTGTTGACTAGGTGTGAGTGTTTGATTTCTTCAGATGCTCCGTCCATCACCCCCCCCCCCTTTTGTACCACTACACAGACGAAGCAGACTCGGCCTGGGACTGTGTAAAAGACAGCAGAGTCACAGCACGCTCCTTCGGCCTTTCTGCACCCATGTGGCAGTATCCCAAGTAGTTCCACCCTTTTCAGGACTTTGTAAGGCGCAGAGCCCACACCAAGGTCCACCTCAGCCGCAACAGACCCTTCAGTCTTTTTGAAGTCTAGAATCCAGTCGCTACCGTCCAAGTCAATAGGGGTAGTGCACTGTTAGTCTTTCCCCACCACCTTATAACCCCTTTAGAGTGCCCTCTTTCGCCACCACTTAAAAACCCCTTTAGCATGCCCTCTGAGGCACATCACCATCCCATTGGAGACAGGATGCAATTCAGCCATGGGTGGCAGAACATAACATCGGTCATATGGGTACTCCTAATAGTTCAGTAGGGTTAACCTTTTCCTGCACTAGACCAGCAATCATAGGGTCACTTATCCATCGTACAAAAAGTCTAGGCTCTTTTGTACAACAGAGCCTTCAAGAGGGTCCCAACATTGGAAACCGGCACTCGGTGTGACTCCTATTATTTCCTGGTGCCAAAGAAGGATAGAGGCCTTCATCTATTTTAGATCTTCACTCTCAACTTCTTTCTCGGAAAGGACAAGTTCAAGATGCTCACTCTGGCTCAAGTTATTTTCTGCCCTCGATGCAGATGACTGAAAGGTGTCATTATATTTGCAGGATGATTATTTTCACATCTGTGTCCTGCAGTCCCACAGATGTTACCTATGGTCCAGCATGTGTCACAAGAATTTTCAGTTCTCGGTGTTCCTTTTCGGCCACACCAGCACCCCTCAATTGTTCATAAAATAGATAAAACTGGTTGCTGCATATCTTTGCAGTTTGGGAATAGCAGTCTTTCCATACCCCATTGACTGACTGTTGAAGGCTTGCTTGTCACAGTCGGTTATGGACTACCTTCAGAAAACAGCACACCTTCTCCTGTCTTGGGAGTCTTGATCAGTGTGCCGAAGGTTCCCGCTCACCTGAGCTGTTATGGATGCACTGCTTTTTCAAGCCTTTCCACCTTCCACTCGAGTCTGGGACATTCAGGTTGTGATCCGTATTTTTATGCCTCTGTTCTGGGTTTCAATGGAGCGGCTCTCGGGCTTCTTGGCCTACTTGCCTCACGCATCCTGCCCGTGGAACATGCCATTACATGCAGCTTTAGCTGTGGGATCTAAAGTCTCTGTGGTGTCGGCAGCAAGGAAATCTATTGGATTCCTTTCGGGTTTCATAGGAGACTGCGGAAGACGTCCAGTGGTGGTTCCTGGAGCACAGTTGGTCCAGTGGCAGACTTTTCTCCTTAACCCACCAAGAGTTAACTTTTATGTCAAATGAATCATTGGGTAGGTAAGGCCATCTGGGAGAGGTTGATATCATAGGACTCTGATCTTTGGCGGAAACCTACTTCCACATCAGTCGATAGGAGTTGCGGGTGATTCGATTGGCACTGAACACCTTCGTCCATCCATCAAAGGGAGGGTGGTTCAGGTTCTTACGGACAACACCCTTGCCATGGAGTACTGCAACAAACTTTGCAGAGGTTGGGTCCAGCTTTGTGTGACATGAGAATTTTCACCTCTTGAACTGGCCGAGCCACCATCGCATCTTCTTTATTTATTTATTTTCAGAGTTTTGTATAGCGCAAACAGGATCCTTACAGATATCAGAGCGCTTTACATACATATGAAAGGAGGACAAACGACAGAAAAACTTAAAAGGCATTTTGTGCAAAGATGCGAACCATGCATGGTAATAGAGTGTGATTTTGATTATGTGGTCGAATCAAGCATTGAAATAGAAGGTGGAGAAACATAGGCAAGCAGTATTTGCATAGTTTAAGTTCAAGTGAATTTAGCCATGAGGATCGATTTGACTTCTTTTTTGAATGATGCAGTGGATGAGATGAGTCTAGTTTCTGGAGGGAGGGCATTCCAGATCCTGGGGGCCATCCCTGAGAAGGAGCGCTTGTACGTTTTTTTTCTTGTTGAATTTTTGTGGTCTCAGAAGGAGAGTTTGTGCGCTTCTTGTGGCTCTTGAGCCTCCTGAGATTGTCAATTTCTGAGCAATGTAACTGGGCGAGCTATGATGTAAGGCCTTGTGAGTAATGCATGCGATTTTCAGGTGTATTCTGGCTTCGAGCGGTAGCCAGTTAAGAGATTTTAAGTGTGTGGGGATATGTGTGAGCGTTTTTTTTATCCAGGTATGAGCCTTGCTGCAGCATTGATAGAGGCTCTTAGTGGTGCGGTTGTTGATAGTGGGAGACCGCAGAGGGAGGCACTTCCATAGTCAATCCGAGGGATAACTAGCGCTTGGACTGCAGTTCTAAAGTCCGCGGCTGGGAGGAAGGGTTTCAGCTTTCTCAAGGTATTGATTTGGAAATTCGCTCCCTTGGTTGCATTGCTGATATGTCGTTGCAAATTGAGATTGGAGTCAAGGGTGATACCTAAGGATTTTGCTGAGTCTACTATGATAGGTTGGACGTTGAATGCAGTGAGGTGTTTCAGCCACTCCTGGACGAAGGGGATTTTGGAGGGGGGTGCTATTAGGAGGAATTCTGTTTTCAGGGCATTAAGTTTGAGATGGTTCTCTGCCAACCATGTCTGTGTGTCCTTAAGTGTTGAGTTGAGAAGTTTGAGGTCTTCAGGGGATTGTAGTTTGTGGTAGAGTTGGGTATCATCCGCATACATGTGGAATTGCACTTTAGAGGCATGAAGCAGTGCAGTGAGTGGCTCCATGACTAGGTTGAACAGGGTTGGTGAAAGGGAGGATCCTTGCGGTACACCAAGTGTTACTGGAGTAGGTGTGGACATAGTGTTATTAGTTTTGAATATCTGAGTCCGGTTATGAAGGAAGGAGGTGAACCATTTGAGTACTCTCCCAGAAATACCCATTCTGATATTCAACAGATCGAGTAAGTTCTCGTGTTTGACCGTGTCAAATGCAGATGAGAGGTCAAGCAGAATGAGTAGGCAGGAGCCGTTTTGGTCTAGAACTTGGAGTGCGTCATCAATTATGTGAGTCATGGCTGATTCTGTGCTGTGGCCTGCACGGAAGCCGGATTGGTGTCGGTTAAAAAGGTCAAAGTGATCAATGTGTTTTGTCAGTTGGAGGTGAACACATTTTTCTAGAAGTTTAGCTAAGATAGGGATATTGGAGATGGGACGATAGTTATTGAGGTCAGTAGGGTCAGGTGTGGGTTTCTTTAGTATGGCCGATACTTTGAGGGAGTCCGGGATAGTTCCTTCTTGAAGAGAACTATTAATGATTTTGGTCCAGAGCGGGATAAGCCATGGGATCAGGTCTTTTACAGCATTTGCAGGTAGAGGATCCGAGAGGTGGTTGGAGGGCTTCAGGGTACTTAGAATCATGCCTGTAGATTCTTCCGTGTAGGTATCAAAAGATGCCCAAGTAGCATTGTTTTTTTAGTTTGATGTGTGTTTTGCTGAGGGCGTTGGAGTATAGATTTAGATCCGTGAGGAGATCCTTCCTGATGTTAACTGTTTTTAGATTGAAAAAGGTAGAGAATACTTCGCAGGATGGTGGTGTGCTGGATATGTTATGTATTCGCTGTGGTTCATCTTTGGATTGAGTTTTGATGAGTTCAAATAGTTTTTTTGCTTGGTCTAGTTGATGGCTAAAGAAGTCCGCTTTTGTTCGTTTGATTTTCCTGAAGTAAGCATTTCTTTTTTTCTTCAGAGTATTGAGGTGCATAGCTGATGGGATGGATCTCCAGTTGTGTTCTGCTAGTCTCATGTCTCGTCTATCCTTGTTAAGCAGACCGTCGTACCATTGTTTTGAGCTTTTGGAGGAGGTTCTCTTTAGCTGAAGGGGGGCAACTTCGTTGACTATCGTAGTCATTGAGTTGAGGTAATGATCGGTAAGAGCCTGAACGTCATCTTTGCCAATAGGGTGTATGAGTAGGTTGTAGCTGGGCAGGGTGAGGAAATGGGATTGAGGTTCCTTAAGTCTCTTTTCCATACCTTGGGTTTGGTGGAATGGGCTGGGTAAAGTTTCACATGTTCATTGATGAAAAATGTGATAATGTGATGGTCGGACCAGTCACAAGGTCGGATTGAGTCTAGTTGGGTGGTGTCACCTTTGGAAATAATGAGGTCCAGGATAGAGCCTTTTTCGTGAGTGGGGCTGTTGCAGATTTGGGTGAGGTCTAAGGTGTTGAGGAAGTTTTTGAGATTGATAACCACCAAGTCGTTGTGATCATTCCAGTGAAGGCTGAAATCACCAAGGAATATTTGTGTATTATGTCGACCCGAATTAGTTGTGATCATGTCCATGAGGTGTTCAGTGAAGGTGAGGTTGTCTCCTGGTGGGTGGTAAATGATATGTAGAGAGCATACTGGATTGCCCTCACTGTTGACGTTGAGGCAGATGTGTTCACATGAGGAGAATGTAGGGGAGATGGCTCTAGATACTGAAAGGTTACTCCGGTGAATACATGCTATTCCACCTCCTGTCTTGCCGGTCCTGTCTAATCTGATAATGTGATAGTTAGGGGGAAATAGAATGTCGATGAGGGGGGATGAGGATTCTGTTAACCAGGTTTTGGTGAGTATGGTAAGGTCTAGGTCATGTGCGATAATGAGGTCGGCTACGTCAGATACGTGTCTGGGGGCTGATCTGCAGTTAAGTAGTGTGTATTTGAGCCGTGGGCTGATGAGGGAGGCGGAGGGGTCCAAAGTGAGGGTGACTTTTTTCAGATTGTTAGAGATGGTGCCTCTATTATTTTGGGTGGGGGGCCTGTGAAGGTTGGAATGGATGGTGGGGATGGGAAGGTGTGTGGTGGCTGTGTGGGTCGTAGGAGCGGTTGCGTAAGAGTGTAGGAGGGAACGTATGTCATACCGTGTCAGAAGATTGATGCATCGGTGAGGGCGGCTGGAGGAGATATGGGCGGGGGAGGAACTCCAGTAAGGGGGGTTGTGTTTGTGTAAGCGTGTGGGAGGGGTGGAGTGCTTGCGGGGTAGCAGAGTACTAGGTGGAGAGGGGAGTCTCAGTTGACTTGAGAACAGTTCTTTGAAAGTTTGAAGCTCGTTTTTAATCTGGTGAAGGGTGGACATAATCTTGTCAAGAGTGGAGTTAGGAACAGTAGTAGTGGGGGGGGGGGGGTAGTAGAGCCAGGTGTAGGTTGAGGAGAGTTGACTTGGTTTGGTGTGAGAGCGGAAAAAGGCGTGGAAAGGGTATGAGTGGGGGGAGGGAAGAATGTTGGGTATGAGTTGGGCGTGGATGTGGGGGAAATTAGGGTGGGTGGAGGAGAAAGAGGAGGTGAGGTGAGGGTTTCAGTGGTGACTGTCGTGTTGGGGTGTGGGGGGAGTGACGAGGTGGGGTAGGGTGGTAAAGGAGGAAGGGGGACTCGAGGTGGTATCGGAGGGGAGGGTGCTAGGGGTGGTATGGGAGAGGGGGCTAACGGTGAAGGAGAGTGAGGTGTGAGTGAGGGGGGCAAGGTGTGGTAGGAGGGGGTTGGTGATGTGAGCGAGGGAGAGGGGATTAGGTGAGAGGGGGAGGGGTGGTGAGGAGGGCTGGATGTGAGAGGCGGTAGGGAGGTGATAGAGTACAATCCTGGCTCGATCTTTTCTCTATTGCAAGGAACATGCAGTGTCCAAGCTTTTTCATGTTGGCATTCCCTCAGAGATTCTTTCTGCCTAGATTAGAGCTTGGGACTCCTGTATGCCTTAGATCTTAGCGCCTCTTGCCCAAATTTCTGAAGAAAATCAGGAACGACCGGCCCCAAGTCATCTTAAATGCACTAGATTGGGTCTGGAGAGTGTAGTTCCCAAAACCTTTGGCCATGGCATCTTACCTTTGATCAGACTGCTGCTTCAGTAGAAACTTCTGTCCAAAAACAGGGCAGAGTCCTACATCTGGGCCTGCACAACCTACACCTCCATGCTTGGAAATTAAGTGGCAACAGTGGACTACGTTTGATCTTCCTTTTTAGGTAGTAGGTGTCACATTGATGGCTGAAAGTCCATCTACAAAAGCTACCTATACTGGACACTGGGAGAGGTTTGAGTCTTAGTGTAGCTTCTGACAGCTACAACCCCTGCAAGCTAAGTTGTCAGATGTACTGCTTTTCTATCTTTCTGTAGCCCATCAAAAACATACTTGTCCACTGTTAAAGGATATTTGTCAGCCCTGTCTGCCTTTCTACGGTTTTTAGATTAACTATTGTTGTTTAAATCACCTGTTGCAATGCATTTTGAAAGAATTAACTTTTTTTTTTAAACCTTTATTTGGAGACAAACAGGTTCAAGGGGAGTGTACATACAAAACAGACAGTCACATATGGCCATTACAGTGGTACGTCAGAGCCAAGGAAAAAACAAAAAAAAAAACCAGGAGATACAAGGAAGTACAGGGCAGGGCACCAGGCAATACAAGGAGCAACAGCGAAATGTACAGTAGAGGTTAGAATACTATGATCCAGCATGGGCAGGCGAGCCAATAAGACAATGCAGTATGAACACATTACATTAGCGGAGAGTACATGAGACATAGGGGACTCAAATATAAGGAACATAGGAAATAAAGGTGCCGCACAGGGATACAGTCTGAATTACCAGTAATACACCAGTCGTAAGGGAGACTACAACCCCCCAATAGCTCGCAGGAAAAGGAGACAGTCAGCCCCTCCCCCGATATCGGAAGAAAAGCAGGCGTTGTGTAAACTCCCAGCCTATCATGTTGTTATCAACCTATCCCTTCGCGGTCCCCAGGTTCAGAATCAGAGTCCCGCGCAGCCCTGGCCAGGAGGTACACCTGGAGCGGACTCCAAAAGTCCTTTGGTCTGCATCGAACAGGCAGCAAGTCAGAATAGATATTATATTGATCTTGACAGTATATGAGGTCAGTCACCCAGTCCTGAAAGCGCGGCACCCCACCACGACCCCAGCAACAAGCCACCCTACGCCTAGCCAGCAGCAGGGCCACGTCAACAAATCTACGGTGAGAGGCAGGTACGTCCTTAGAGAAGCCAAGTAACATCACCAAGGGGTCAAACGCCACCCCATCCTCCGCCATAACCTGCAGAGCGTCATGAACCTGAGTCCAGTACTCCAATACCCCCGCACAGCTCCAAGCCAAATGCAAAAAGTCAGCGCCTTCAGCCCGACACCTAGCACACCTGTCGTCCTCCGCCAAATGGAACCGTAGTTTCCTCGCCGGGGTATAATAGTACCTCTGAACAAACTTGTAATGGATGATTTTAAGGCGACAACTAGAAGAAACATTGGCCGTGAGCCCGCAACAGTATGTCCACTGCTCGTCTGTAATAGGAGCACCCAATTCGGCAACCCACTGCTCGCGCACCCGATTGGCCGGGACAGATCGCTGTCGGCGAATAGCCCCGTATAATTTCGACACCAGGTGTCGCCCATCTGAAACCAACAGCACGTGGAGGGGAAGGGTAACCCCAGGCTCCGAAGGGTAGTCCGGTAGCAGAGCGCGCATGCCCTGCCGCAGGCGGACAAAGTAGAACAGGTCTAGAGGGGAGCAAGCAGCCGCACCGAAGAAGTGAGCCTGCGTACGGAAGGCACCTTCATGAAACAAGTCGCCCCACGTGAGGATACCCAGCCTCTTGCACATTCGCTGAAACCCCGTTTCCAACAACAGCGACAAATCCGGATGATAAGCCAGAGGCAAGGCCGGCGAGTAGAGAAAGGAAACACCTAGCAAGTGAGCCACCCGCTTCCAAGCATCCACCGTGCACGTCACCGTCGTGCGAGGCGTTTCCACATCGGACACCTTGCCCAAAACCATCCCCTCAAGTGGGAGCGGGTGGGCGACCCAATGCTCAGCAGCAATCTGGGGCATGAACGGCGTGGGGCGCATCCAGTGATAAGCATAATGCGCCTGAGCGCTGAGATAATAAAGTTCAAAATCAGGGACGTCGAATCCGCCATCAGCATTTGAAAGAATTAACTTGCATGTTTCCTCTCAGCCTATTTGTGAGGCCACATTGGGACCTAAACTTGGTTCTCACATATGTGATGTGTACCCCATTTGAACCTATGTATGGCTGTAACTGGAGTTTAGTAATGCTCAAAGCTATTTTCCTCACAGCGATAAGTTACAGGCGCTGTCTATCCAGTAACCAAATATAACACATTTTTACATACGAAGTGGTGCTTAGGACTTGGGTAGCATTCGTATAAAAGGTTGTGATGGCCTTTCACATTAGACAGTTTGTTACCTTTCCGAGTTTTTGCTCCATCTTATCCATCAAAAAAGGAAGATAGGTTACATCGCTTGGAGCCAAAAGAGCCTTGAAATTTTATATGTTGATCGCACCAGGGACCATTGGGTGATGAATAAACTCTTTGTGTACTTTGCAGGATCAAAGAAAGGTAAAGTAGTGCAGTAATGAACCATTTCAAGTTCTGCAGTTCACTGTATCGAAATCTGCTAAACAACAGCCTGCAGAGGGCATAAGGCTCCTTCCACCAGGGGCACGGCTGCTACCACTGTGCTGTTTTGAAAATTGAGGATCAAGGTTACACTGAAACAGTAGTCAATGGACCTGTGGGAGCTGATTTTGCTCCATTTTATTTGTTTCGTTCACATAGAGAAACATCTAGTAAAGTTGAATCTATGCCAGATGATGGCATATGTAAATTAGTTCCATTAGGATCCATTGTATATAAATGTATATCTGATAGAGGTTTCTAGGCGCAGTATTGTTACCTTGGATCTATCCCCAGGCCTAAGACTGGATCCAGACTTTTTTCATGAGCAGTTCCCCTGTACGCCGGTATGCGGTGTCCTCTGGCTCCGCTTGGCATCATCAAAGCAGTCTATCCCGGAAGTGACGTGCAAGGTGCCTATTGAGGCGCCACCCTAGTGCGCTGACATCTGTTCTTTTCTTTCCATGCCTGTCAGCACAGATTCGGAGAGAGCTACCCCCAGTCATTTTTTGACAGCCCTTTTTCTACTTTTTGTTGACGTTTATTTAGGTCTTTCTCCTCGTGTGGCAGAAATGTCCACTAGGAAACCTGTATTCAAGCCCTGATGAGCCTGTCACTGGCAGATGCCCTATTCCTATGGGCTAGGACTTGGGGAAGATTGGGAGGTGCCACTGGAACCTGAAGAATACCAGCCCCTAGACTCCAACATGGATTGTTGGAGGCCAGTTAAATGGACACCTCCCCAGATACTGTCATGGCCTCTCCATGGAGGAGGTATCCCCTTTTGCTATGGTGATGAGAAGGGCGGCTGAGGTCCTGGACCTTAGACTGCCTTCAGTGGCAGTCAAGACTAATGTCTTGACAGAGGTGCTTCAGCTGGGAGGGACACCCTCAAAAACGGGAAGATTGGGAGGTGCCACTGGAACCTGAAGAATACCAGCCCCTAGACTCCAACATGGATTGTTGGAGGCCAGTTAAATGGACACCTCCCCAGATACTGTCATGGCCTCTCCATGGAGGAGGTATCCCCTTTTGCTATGGTGATGAGAAGGGCGGCTGAGGTCCTGGACCTTAGACTGCCTTCAGTGGCAGTCAAGACTAATGTCTTGACAGAGGTGCTTCAGCTGGGAGGGACACCCTCAAAAACGCTTCTCCCATTTAATTAAGCCCTTACAAACGTCCTTCTTGGGGCCTGGTTGAATCTCCGCACAGGGGTTCCTTTGAACAGGACAATTGCCTGCTGTCATTGCCCCACCCCAGGGGACCCCAGTTTCCTCACACAACACCCTACCCCAGAGAGCTTGATAGTCCAAGCCTCTCCACTTACAGTGTAAATCCTGGTGCATTCCCTACCGCCCCACAGGATAGGTAATCCAAGATGCTGGTCACCTTAGGCATGAAAATGTTTCTTCCACCAGCCTGGCACTGCAGTATGGGAACACTGCATGCCTTTTGGGCCTTTACTCCTATGCACTGTGCAATTTGGTTGCACAGGTGAATCTAATGGTCCAGGAGGAGGACCGGGCCATACTTTCCCAATCTATAGCTGGCGGGAGAGATGCAGCCAAGTTCCCGACCAACTCGCTAGAAAGATTGGTTTCTTCATTGGTGGCCTTACACGCCACACCTGGCTGAGGATTTCCAGGGGATGCCCAAACTTCACTTATGGACATGCCCTTTGATGGCTTCTGTCTCTTCGGAGACACAGTGGACTCAATGATGGAGCGCTTCAAGGCTAGCCGGCCTTTCAATGTCCCCTGCCAACCCCAGTCCAACTTTCGCTCATTTTGAGGGCACGGAAGGGCTACCAGCCATCAATCAATCAATCAATCAATCATCGAATTTATATAGCGCACTACTTACCCAGAGGGTCTCAAGGTGCTGGGGGGGGGTGGGTGGGGGGTCTGTTACTGCTCGAACAGCCAGGTCTTGAGTTGCTTCCTGAAGGCAAGGTGGTCCTGGGTCAGGCGAAGGTGGGTGGGGAGGGAGTTCCAAGTCTTGGCGGCGAGGTAGGAGAAGGACCGTCCCCCTGTGGTGGTTCTACGGATGCGGGGGACGGCGGCGAGGGCGTGGCTGGTCGAGCGAAGCTGGCGTTTGGGAGCGTAGAAGTTGAGGCGGCTGTTGAGGTATCCTGGGCCTTGGCTGTGTAGGGCTTTGTGTGCGTGGGTGAGGAGACGGAAGGTGATTCTTTTGTTGACCGGGAGCCAGTGCAGATCTCTCAGGTGTCCGGAGATGTGGCTGCGACGGGGGATGTCCAGGATGAGTCGTGCTGAGGCGTTCTGGATCCGCTGGAGTCTCTTCTGGAGTTTGGCGGTGGTTCCGGTGTAGAGGGTGTTGCCGTAGTCCAGACGGCTGGTGACGAGGGCCTGGGTGACCGTCTTCCTGGTCTCGGTGGGGATCCACCGGAAGATCTTGCGTAGCATGCGTAGGATGTTGAAGCACGACGAGGAGACGGCGTTGACTTGTCTGGTCATGGAGTAGGAGGAGTCCAGGATGAAGCCCAGGTTTCGTGCGTGGTCTGTTGGTTTGGGTGCGCTGCCTAAGGCGGGGGGCCACCAGGAGTCGTCCCAGGCGGAGGGTGAGGATCCCAGGATGAGGACTTCCGTCTTGTCCGAGTTCAGTTTCAGGCGGCTGTTCTTCATCCATTCGGCTACCTCTTTCATCCCTTCGTGAAGGTTGGCTCTGGCGGTGGCGGGGTCGTTGGTAAGGGAGAGGATCAGCTGGGTGTCGTCGGCGTAGGAGATGATGTTGAGGTTGTGCTGGCGTGCGATGTCTGCGAGTGGGCTCATGTAGATGTTGAAGAGGGTTGGGCTGAGCGAGGAGCCCTGAGGGATGCCGCAGATGACTTCGGTGGCCTCAGATCTGAACGGGGGGAGGCGGACTCTGTGTCCTCCCGGCGAGGAAGGAGATGATCCACTCCAATGCCTTCTCCTGGACTCCGACGTTGCTGAGGCGTTGTACTAGAGTACGATGGCAGACAGTGTCGAAGGCCGCGGAGAGGTCTAGGAGGATGAGGGCCGCTGTTTCTCCGTTGTCGAGCAGCGCTCGGATGTCATCGGTGACTGCGATCAGGGCGGTCTCGGTGCTGTGGTTGGCCTGGAAGCCAGACTGCGAGGGGTCGAGGGATCCGCTCGTCTCGAGGAAGGCGGCCAGCTGCTTGTTGACGGTCTTCTCGATGACTTTTGCTGGAAACGGGAGCAGCGAGATGGGGCGGTAGTTCTTGAGGTCGGTGGGGTCATCCGATGGTTTCTTGAGTAGAGCGCTGAGTTCGGCGTGCTTCCAGCTCTCCGGGAAGGTAGCGGTATCGAAGGAGGTGTTGATGATGTCCCGCAGGTGGGGTGCGATGACAGCGTCGGCCTTGTTGAAGACGTGGTGAGGGCAGGGGTCGGTCGGAGATCCGGAGTGGATGGAGTTCATCGTGCGGACGGTGTCTTCGGTGCTGATCGGAGTCCAGGCCCGGAGGGTGGTGGTGGGGGGCGGTGGTTCGGTCGTGGCGTTCGTCGGTTGGGTGCTGAAGCTGTTGTGTATGTCCGCGATCTTGTTGTGGAAGAAGGAGGCGAGGGAGTTGCAGAGGTCTTGCGAAGGGGTGATGTCGTTGTTTCCAGCGTTGTGGTTGGAGAGCTCTTTGACGATGTTGAAGAGTTCTTTGCTGTTGTGTGCGTTGTTGTCCAGTCGTTCCTTGAATGCAGTTTTCTTGGTGGCGCGGATGAGTTGGTGGTGTTTGCGGGTGGCGAGCTTGAGGGCAGTCATGTTGTCCGGAGTTGGGACTCTGCGCCAGGTTCTCTCGAGGGCTCGGCAGTTCTTCTTGGAGCTCTTGAATTCGTCGGTGAACCCTGGGGCTTTCTTGCTGCCGGGTCTGCTAGGCGGGGTCCTCAGGGGGGCGAGCTCTTCTGCGCAGTCGCTGATCCACTTCGTGAGGTTGGTGGCCGCCTGGCTAGGGTTCGTTGTGCTGGTGGGAGGGTTCATGCTCAGGGAGGACGCGAGCTGGTCGGCTGTGATCTTGTTCCAGTTCCTGCGTGCAACCTGTTGCTGGTGGTGGTGGATCGTGGTCCTTGCGAAGCTGAAGTGGACGCAGCTGTGGTCCGTCCAGTGGAGTCCGGTGACGTGGCTGAAGGCGATGTCCTTGCTGGATGCGAAGACAGGGTCGAGTGTGTGTCCGGCGTAGTGGGTGGGGGTTGTCACCAGTTGCTTGAGTCCTAGGTTGGCGAGGTTGTCCAGCAGGGTGGTGGTGTTGCGGTCGTTGTTGTTCTCCAGGTGGAAGTTGAGGTCCCCGAGGAGGATGTAGTCAACGGAGCAGAGGGCGTGTGGGCTGATGAAGTCGGCGATGTCTTCGCTGAACTGTGTGCGTTGTCCAGGGGGTCTGTAGATGAGGGTGCCTCTGAGGGTGGTCTTCGGGTTGATGTGGACTTGGAAGTGCAGGTGCTCGGTCGTTATGAGGGTGTCGTCGGTGTTGGTCGTGATGCGGATGGAGTTCCTGTGGACGATGGCGATGCCTCCTCCGGTGTGGTTGATGCGGTCCCGTCGGATGATCTTGTAGCCGTCTGGGATGGCGATGGCGATGGCGATGTCAGGCGCAGAGGAGGCGTTCATCCAGGTTTCCGTGAAGAAGGCGACGTCTGGGGCTGTGGTGTCGAGCAGGTTCCAGATCTCGATGGCGTGCCTGTGGACGGAGCGGGTGTTGAGCAGGATGCATCTCAGGTGGCTGCGGCTGCTGTTGTTTGTCGAGGTCTTGGGCACTGCTGGAGTGGTGCAGGTGAACTTGCAGGAGTTGCAGCAGAAGGGTCCGTGGGTGCGTCTTGGGGTGGCTCGGTAGCATCCTGGGCTTCGGCCGGCGTTGAGGGTGGCGGCGTCGTACGTCCGGCGGGTGGGCTGGGATCTGCGGGGGCCAGGGGTCCTGGCGCTGGGCGCGGACGGGCGTAGACGGGCTTACCTTTGGCGCACCTTCGGCGCTCAATCGGTGCTCCCGCTGCGCGCGTCCGCTGCGCGGTCTCTCTGGGGACGTCATAAGAAGGGAGCCGGTCGGGAGGGTCTGCGGGGAGGCGGGAGCGCGAGCCAATCGGCTGTCGGGGGGCGGGGCCACGGGCTGGGGCGGCTGGAAAAGCTGGAGCTGGCTTGGCGGCCCTCGGGTGGCTGGGGCGGCGGGAAAAGCTGGAGCCGGCTTGGCGGCCCTCGGGTGGCTTGGGCTGCGGGAGGCTGGTGTGGGCTCGGCGGCCCTCGGGTGGCTGGGGCTGCGGGAGCGGGAGCAGGCACAGGAGCGTGGGGATGACCAGGCCGAAGGCGCAGTGGTCACTCCCTGGAACTTGGTCTGGCTCCCCTTAAGAAGGGAGTCGGTCGGGAGGGTCTGCGGGGAGGCGGGAGCGCGAGCTAATCGGCTGTCGGGGCGGGGCCACGGGCTGGGGCGGCGGGAAAAGCTGGAGCCGGCTTGGCGGCCCTCGGGTGGCTGGGGCGGCGGGAAAAGCTGGAGCCGGCTTGGCGGCCCTCGGGTGGCTGGGGCTGCGGGAGGCTGGTGTGGGCTCGGCGGCCCTCGGGTGGCTGGGGCTGCGGGAGCGGGAGCAGGCACAGGAGCGTGGGGGTGACCAGGCCGAAGGCGCAGTGGTCACTCCCTGGAACTTGGTCTGGCTCCCCTTAAGAAGGGAGCCGGTCGGGAGGGTCTGCGGGGAGGCGGGAGCGCGAGCCAATTGGCTGTCGGGGGGCGGGGCCACGGGCTGGGGCGGCGGGAAAAGCTGGAGCTGGCTTGGCGGCCCTCGGGTGGCTGGGGCGGCGGGAAAAGCTGGAGCCGGCTTGGCGGCCCTCGGGTGGCTGGGGCTGCGGGAGGCTGGTGTGGGCTCGGCGGCCCTCGGGTGGCTGGGGCTGCGGGAGCGGGAGCAGGCACAGGAGCGTGGGGGTGCCCGCCTCCACAGCCTGCAAGCATCCCAGCCTCTGCATGGCCAAGGGAGCGGTACACACAGACCCCGTGGGTCGGACAGCCAGAGTTTGGGTCACTCCACCCCCACCGCCCCCCGGCAGCCACAGTCTGCAAACCTTTTTAGTTTGCCCTCCAACCATCATGGGCAACCAGTGAGAGGCAGGATATGCCGTCATCTGTACCACTGGATGCCGATAACATCGGACCCCTGGGTTCTCCAGATGGTCCGAAAGGGTTACTTCCTCCCGTTCTTGACTACCCCTCCACCCATGCTACCCTCTTGCAACAGGCTGATGGAGGGTCATCTCTCCTTACTCCGCCAGGAGCCAGGAAGGGGAGGCTCTCTTGGAGAAGGGAGCCATAGAGAGAGTGCCAATACCAGAAGTAGGTTGTGGTTTTTATTCCCGCTACTTGCTGGTGCCCAAAAAGGACGGAGGCCTTTGTACTAATCTAGACCAGCACCCTCTCAATTTCCTCCTGAAGAAGGGGAATTTCAAATGTCTGCTTAAGTTCAATTTGCCCTCAACCCCGTAGACTGGTTGGTAGAGTTAGATGTGCAGGATGCATATTTCAACATTCCGATCTTGCCTGCCCACAGGCGTTACCTGCAGTTCACAGTGGGCCACAGGCACTTTCAATTTGCAGTTCTCTCTTTTGGCCTTACCAGTGCCCCTCGGGTGTTCACAACGTGATGGTAGTGGCTGCAACTCATCAGCAGAGATCAGGGTTATCAGTCTTCCCATATCTCAGTGACAGGCTGCTAAAGGCAAGCTTGCCCCAGGTAGTCGTCTCCCACCTCCAAACTACGGTCGACCTCCTGTACTCGCTAGGTTTCACTATCAAAGTGCCGATTTCACACCTGACACCCTCTCAGATGCTCCCTTTTACCAGACCTGTTCTGGACACGGTGCAGTTTCAGGCTAATCCTCCCAAATGGTGAGTCCAGGATATTCAGGCTATGATATCGATTTTTCAGCCTCTATCCTGTGTTTCGGTGAGACTGACTAATGGCCTCCTGGCCGCCTTCATCCTGCTTGTGACACATACCCACAGGCATATGCAGTCTCGGCAGTGGGACCTGAAGTTGGGCAGTGGGGGCAGCATCAGGAGAATCTCTCCTGGATGGTCCAGATGTTAGAGGGAACTGCAAATATCTGCAGTGGTGGTTAACGAACCATGATGGAGTCAGAGGCAGTGGTCCCACTCAGCTTCCCGACTTTAGCATGGAGACCAGTATCCAGGTCTCCTGGATGCAGGTATGCTCCAGAAAAACAATAGACTGCTACCACCACATGAGCTTGTGTAGCAGGTCTCAAGTAGGTCCCCCCTTGAGTCATTGGATGTGGAGACCATCTGAGGGTGTACCCAACTGATGGAATGTGGTCGAATTCTGCTTGGCTTCTGCCATCTTCTTTTGTTATTCACCGTCATGCTTTTTTTCTCAAAGTATATTTTTAGATTATTCTCCATGGCATATTTCTGCATTTTGTCGAGAAGATGTTGAATACCGACATATGTGTGGCTGAGCAGCACCACATCATCAGCGAACAGAAGATTGGTCCGTGTTTTCCCTCCTAGCCCGGGTGCATGTGCGTTACTGATGTTAAGAGCTTGAGGGAGGTCGGCCATATAGAGGTTGAACAGGGTGGGTGCCAGCATGCAACCCTGCTTCAGGCCTTTGGTTGTAGGGACTTTTTGAGGGAGATGGGTCCCCACTCCCAGTTTCACCTGGACCCAGGTATCGGTATGCAGGAGTGAAAGGACGTTCAAGATGTCCTGAGGATTCCCCAGCGTGCCAGCTTCCTCCAGAGATTCCCCCTCTCGACATTATCAAATGCAGCACTAAAGTCAATGAAGCATAGATGTAATTGGGGTTGGCGATATTGTTCGCGTCAATATGTACTTTGCCTCATTGTCTATCAGGGCCACATGGCAATAGTTATTTGGCCCAGCCTTATCGCCACTCTTGTAAATCAACACGATCGTTGAGCCTTTCCATGATTCAGTTATTCTGCTTAATGACCTGACTTCCAAGAATAGTGGTTACTGAATGTTTGCCCTATTGGCCGCTTTGTGTTAGAATAGTGCCAGTGGAATTCCATTCGGACCTGGAGCCCTCTCTCTTTTCCCTTTTGCGATCTGCTACTTGATTGAGTATGGTGATGGATGTGTTAAGTAGGTCAAGTCTGTTTAGCACAAGTGATGTCTTGGAACCTGATCCTGAGTAAACACTTGGCGGCCAACTGTTTAGATCCATCGTACCAGCGCCCCTGGCTTCGTTGTTAAAGTAATCGAATAGAAATGGGAGCCATATTGCCTCTGAAATATGTGATGAAACTCACTTGTGGTGTCGGTGGATAATAGCATTCACCTTTTTCCAAAATCGGCCCCACTATCATTCTGATTTGCGTCGTAAAAGAAGTTTGGCCCAGATTTCGTCTTCTTGCTCTTTATTAATTTCCCATTACAGTTTTTACATTGAGTTCCTTTGATCCTGCAAAATTTTGCGAGCACTTAGGTCCCCTGAATGTCTTCTCAAGGAGCTTAGGGCGCTATTTATTGATTTCTTAAGCAGTATTAATTGGTCCCTTTGTGCTTTCGGGATCCTATTTTTCCAGCCGAAGGCCCTGCCAGAATCTACTTTTGAGGATGAAGCGCCCCAGATGCTCAATAGCTTGGCGGTAAAGTGTTCCCAATGTGTTATTAAATCTGTCGTGTCTATTACTTGTGTCTGAAAGAGTTGATTGCTATTTTTGACAGAGACTCCGTAGTTGACGCTGCACATTTGATCCTCCATAGGTTTGAAGTGTAATAGGGCACCAAGGCAGATTCTTGGTGGATGGAGAAGGTTGCGGAGGCTAGCAGTAGGATTTCTTGTTGGTCGGTGGTCGCTGTCCCCTTGTCGCCCATTCTGAACCCATGAATGAAGGGAAACAGTGATAGACTTACGAACGTGTAGTCTAGTATTGAGCATGTTAAAGCAGAGTAGTGTGATGGAACGGGGAGAGGGGGAGGGGGGTAATCCTCAGAGAATCTGCCATTGAGAGCCCTGAAGTTTAGATGTTCTAGGTCTTCCAAGAAATGGTTTTTCTTGTAGCTCTTGCTTGCGTTTGGCAGAGCACATTGTTGCGGAATGTTACAAAGTGAGCTTATGGTACAGGCCTCTTTACCCCTTGATGTGCCAAAGAGATATTGGTTTAAGTTCCCAGACAGGATGAAATATGAGGTTACCATCTCAGTTATGTAGCTTGATACTTTAGCTATTAACTTTTCTGAATCTTTGATTTTCCGTTTTTGGTGGACGTAATTGTTGACTAAAACCACCTCGTCCTGCCCTCCTGTAAACGAGACGGTGATCTTCACTGCCGAGGTGGGCGGTGCGGGGGGACCAACAAGGACCGCTGATGTAACTCTCGTTGTAGTAACATAGGTTGTTAACCCTCCTGAGTGGTGTCCAAATGTACCGCTCTTTGTGGCCAGTGTGAAAAAACACATATAACCTTGTATGTGCTGCGGTAAAGTGAACCATGTTTCCTGCAACATGATTATATCAAAGGGTTGGAGGTATTGCAGGAAATCCGGATCCATAATTTTTGCTAGTAGACTGTTGATATTCCACAAGCATATGTGGAGTGGGTTAGCGTCTGCTCTATATCTAGATTCGTTTTGTGTTGGTCGTTACTGCATTCTTACAGAGGTGATTATTGGGCGAGTGATTGACCTGTAGTCTGGAGATCTGCTCCATGGGGCAGATGCTACCCAAGATCTGTTTTGTCTGTCTGTAATCGAATTAGCCGCCCGTTGAGGTGATTTTCCACGGGCCCCTCTGAGCACTGAATTTAGGCATCCATATGGTTTTGTGAGTGCTGGCCCCAGAATGGGGGACTGTAAGGGAGACTGACACGTTGGGTTAAGAGACAGTGTGATATCTATCCCCCAGGCTTTGAAGGTGCACTGTTCTGCTAGAACTTTCTGTCAACTGTTATTGATTTCCATGTGGCCTTAGTAACCTCTGGCAATAGGGGGTTTGCAGGACTGATGAATGCTATTGAAAGTAGGTCAATTGAGCTCAGGTCAGTGAGAGTTGGAATTGCTTGCAGCAGCCTTAAGATATTCCCCCTGTTCAGGGTAACCTGGTATCCTTTTGATGTAAACATGGGGTAAAGGAGAGTGGCATGAGTGACCTCCTGCGTAGTTCTCTGCGGGTGTGTTTTCTGTTGGGGATCATTGGCACATGCTAGCATTCCAATTTGGAAGTGCAGTGGGTTTCATCCTTTGGCTGGGTTTCCTCACTCTGCAAACTTGAGGTTGTGTTCCTTGTCTCAAGTATTGTTAACCCAAGGCTTGCCTGCTTAGGGGAATGCAGTATGTTCTGTTCAGACTGAGCTGCGTGATGCTGTATCTGGGCTGTATGCTACATTCCGATGATTGGATCGAACGGTGAGGCCAGTTTTCCCATGTTATGCACTGCAGCCCAGATCGACCCAGTTTTGCTGCTTGGGTATTCAAGGCTGATCCCCTTGCTTATATCCTTTTGTGGCTTTCGGCTCTTTGGGTCTGCTTCCAGTGGGACTGGTCTAGGCCCCTCCTTTGCTATTGGGGATGCTCTGGAGTTATAAATGATGTAGGAGGCCCTCCGTTTAGGTCTGAGCGATTGTGCATCTGTTGGCTGCTTCTCTGGGAAGGGTTTTTTATTTGAGATGTAGCTGCGCTCCCATTTCCGTTGTCTCTCCTATTTTCCATATTCTCCTATTATGAGTTTTGTGGAGAGGAGGAGCCTCCGTGGTCAGATTGATTCTTCAATGAGGGGTTTTTGGTGTGAATATTGGCAATGCCAGGCTTAGTGGCCGATATTGTATGTTGCCGGGAGAAGATCGGATAAAAGGTGGTTGTATTCCCTGTAGTTTTCTAATTGGGCCCTTTCCGTCTCTGCTGGTGTCGCTGTTTGGCGTTCAGCTTCAAGGCATACGTTCATTCTTGGGGCTCTGTCGTCGATTCATTGTGTCTTCCTGGTGGTTCAGCAGATTCCTTTGTGTCGGGACGGTCTGCTGGATATGGTACTGCAGCTCCCCGCTATTTAAATTTGTCTCTTGGCCGTCGAATGGCCCTGATACTGTAAGGCTTTCGCTTGGAGGCTTGCTTATGGGTCCGATTGTTGCAGTCCTCATGTCCTTAAGTAAGTTATTTAGCATTGAGGGCAGAGTAGAAAGTTTGTCAACTACATAGCTGCATCCACAGTTGAGTTGAGCCTCAGATTGGGCTCTCTTTATTAGGCTGTTAAGGTCCCCCAGATTTTCATAAATGACTGAAGTAAACAGTGCCAAGGTGTTTAGAAGTGAGAGCTGGATATCCATTTTTTCAGACTGATTTTGGAGCTCTTCAACTGCCAGTTGTATGGTTTTTAAGAAAGAGGTCCAAGTGCTGCTAGCTTGCTCTTAGGGGTTCTCCACCCTCTTGGGCTCGTTTTTTGCTCACTTCCCTAACCGTTTCACTGGGGCTTTGGGAGTACAGTTGATGCTACTTGGCAGGAGTGGCTCTCTGTTGCTGATCAGGTTAGAAGGCAGCAAGCATTTACTCCCATTCTAGTGAGTTCAAGTAGGAGGATTGCCCCCCCCTTGATGGTCGGCAGACCCTCCTGTCCCTTTGGATAGTCTGAGCGGGTGAGAAGGTGACCAAGATTGTGCAGGTGGTGATACTAGGGTTGATGCAACTGTGCCTGCGGGCCGCAGCGGTGATGCATTGATAATGTTCCTGCAGATCCATGGTGGGATGAGACTGCTTTCGGGACCATGTTCTACCTGCAAGCCCATCTCAGTATATGTTGGACCTATGCCGCTGTTCTCCTTTTTTGACTGGATGGAGCTATATATCCTCTGGGGCACAATCTGAAGCACATTCTAGTTGTTTAGGCTGCATGTTCCTTTTATGGAAAAACTCCTCTTGTATGAGTCCCCTTGAGCTCACTGCCTTTGGGGCTGAGTGGGCATGCAGTGCTGCCCTCCTCCCCCTCTGTGGACAGAGATGAAGCCTCTTCCAGTACTGATTCCGATCATGGGTGATTGAGTGCTCTGTGATTATTTTGGCCTTGTTGTACTAGTGCGGACCTGTAACCACTGGGCAGCAATAGGGGTCAGACTTGCTGACAGCGCTACATTGCGTTTTTTAATCATTCTTGCGGATAGCACGCTTTGTTCTATATTTGTACCATTGTTTTAACCAGTTTTGAGGGAGCACTGCGGTATTCGTGCTGTTAAAGCACTTCACTTTTGAACTAAACTTACCGCATCTTGCCCTCCATCCCCGTTCCGTCGCGGCTTGTGCCGTTTGTTGCGGAAGGACTGTTTGGGCTCCCAGGTCTTCACCACTTCCGGTTGCTCCAGCTGGCGAGTGTTGGTCGGCGGTCTAGCTGCGCGTCCACCCGCACCTATTTAAACACGGCTGGGGTGTGGACGCACAGCGGACCTGCTGTAACCACTGGGCAGCAATAGGGGTCAGACTTGCTGACAGCGTTACATTGCGTTTTTTAATCATTCTTGCGGATAGCACGCTTTGTTCTATATTTGTACCATTGTTTTTAACCAGTTTTGAGGGAGCACTGCTGTATTCGTGCTGTTAAAGCACGTCATTTTTAACTAAATTTACTGTATCTTGCCCTCCGTCCCTGTTCCGCCGCGGCTTGTGCCGTTTGTTGCGGAGGGACTGTTTGGGCTCCCAGGTCTTTACCACTTCCGGTTGCTCCGGCTGGCGAGTGTCGGTCGGCGGTCTAGCTGCGCATCCACCCCCACCTATTTAAACACGGCCGGGGTGCGGACACACTCAGCGTCGCGCCGAAGGCAAGCCCGTCTGCGCCAGACCGCTGCCAGGACCCCTGCCTGGTGGCGGTTTTGTTCTCATATGCACGTTAATTATGGCAAAAATTTTCTATAAGAGGGGTGAGCTTGTGGCATTAAACAACCTCTCCAGTATGGTGGAACATACCGACATTTTGTCAGTGAACGAGATCACCCTTACTCAAGATCAGACCTCCTTCGAGCCATCTACTTTGTGCGCACCAAAGGTCAGAGCTATAGGAGATGCCCCCACATCTTTGAAGGCTATTTTCTTTTATTCATGGACAATACCTAAACATGCGTTGAAAATATGGACTCTCTTAGATCAAGAGAAACCAGAAGTCTGTTTCATTACTGAAACTTAGTTCCAAGAACTGTCCTCTCCAGATATAGCCATTGCCTTCCCTCCTTTTTTATAAGTTAGTAAGGCTGGACAGAGCAGTCTGCAGAGGAGGGGCCTAGGTTCATTAGAAACCATTATAATAGATTATCTGCATCTAGATAAAGCAGAAATACTAACTTTCAAACTAATGTTGCAATTTCTTAAGAAATGGACAGGAGCCTTAGTCTATAGTCTGCCTGGTCATAAAGCCAATTTTGTTAACCAACTAGTCGAATTTATTGCTCCTAGCGTCATGGGTGCCGATAATTTCATTCTCATCGGTGATTTCAGTTATCACGCTGAGCTGACTTACGACCCGGACCCCCACCAATTGATCACATCACTCCAGACCCTGGGACTGGAGCAATCGGTACTGGGGCCCACCCACCAGGCTGGTTATACTCTCGATCTTCTGTTTCGAACTTCACTAGGATCATCATGGACCAACCTGTACATCCTTTGGACAGACCATTATTTAATACAGTTTAGTCTTCCTGCCACCGAGCCGAAAATAAGACGAGATAATGAAAGCTTCACGATTAGACCTTGACGCAATGTCACATCTTTGTCCTTCACTAACAATTTCAGCCTTGAAGCCGAATTGAATACCAATGACATTGAGGTAGCTATTACCAATTTTGAACAGGCAATTACAACGCCATTGAATATAATAGCACCTTTTTCTAGAATTAAGATGAAGCATAAACCGTCTCCCTTGTTTACTTCAGAACTCAAAACTCTGAAACTATTTAATAGGAGCGCTGAGCGTCTTTGGAGAAAAACAAAAACAGCCAAAGATCAAGCTAACTATAGAGAAAGTCACCGTATATATCTGAATAGTATCAAAAAGGCTAAAAAGGTGTATCTAGCTGGGAGGATTAACAGTGCAGCCAATTCAAGCAAAGAACTCTATAAAATCATGAAATAGTTCACCACCCCTAAAACTATACAATCCTCTGTGGCTCCCTCTCAGGATTGGGTCAATAAATTATCTTTTTTCGATGAGAAAAAAAAAGGTTATATACAGATCTTTCCTGCATGAGAACGGGATCGATCTGCAGACGACCAATAGAAGCGACCCACCAACCTCCCTGCTGACTAAGTTCCAACCATTAACCAGGGATCGGGTTTTGGAGGTTATTGTCCAAATTAAATCCGGATCTCCCTCAGATCCCTTTCCCCCACGGATGATTAAGAAATTGGCACCCTCTCTAACACCAAGGCTTACAGAGATTCTCAATCTTTCTTTGGATCAAGCTGTCGTCCCGGGCAGATGGAAGAAAGCCCAAGTTAGGCCCATTTTGAAGAAGCCTGCATCAGACGCTAGTGAACTAGCCAACTATCATCCCATTTCGTTGCTGCCCTATTTTGGGAAAGCCATCTAGAAGGGCATATGCTTCTTGACCCCTTTCAATCGGGGTTCCGTGCGGCGCACAGCACCGAAACGGCGGTAGTCGAAATGATCGACAATATCAGGCTTGCCCTAGATAAGAAGGAATCAACTATTCTGGTGCTGTTGGATCTATCAGCCGCTTTTGACACCATCTCCCATGACATTTTGTTACAACAGCTCTGGGAGATGGGGGTCCAGGGGAAGGCCTTGGATTGGTTCAGCAATTATTTGAAAGATCGTTCTACCACTATGCTTCTTGGTCAGATGGCAGCATGCAGCGGATCAGTATGCTTTGGAGTACCGCAGGTATATATTTTGAGACCCATGCTTTTCAATCTATATGTCACTCCTTTGGCCAAGATAAATAGATCCTATGGCTTTGAAACAGTATCATACGCCGATGATACCCAATTGCTGATAACCTTCGGCCCTGACCCTTCGGATACTATCATCCGTTTCAAGAAATGTATGGCCCACGTTGACAGCTGGATGGGTCATAATAAACTGCAACTGAACAGCAGCAAAACGGAGATAATTCTGTTTGGCATGGCTGAAGATCATTGGTCTAGTGACTGGTGGCACCAGTCACTGGGCCCCTGTCTATCTCCAAAACTATCGACAATAAACTGTCGATGAAAGCTCATGTAAACCGTGTAATGGGCACCTGCTATGGCATTCTACGCAAATTGTGGAAGATTTTCAAGTGGCTACCAATAGAATCTCGCAAGCCACTTATTCAGGGCCTAATTATGAGTCGAGTGGACTATGGCAATGCCCTTTTGGCTTCCATCAACAACGACCCCTACGCCAAACTACAGACCCTCCAAAACACTGCTGCTAGACTTATTCTGGATCTACCTATGAGGTCATCATCCTGTGCCAACCTGAAGACTCTTCATTGGCTACCAATCAGGTTGAGAGGCAAATTTAAGACTCTTTGCCTCATACACAAGAGTCTTTATCACACTGGCCCAGGATACCTAGGCAGAAAGCTGCGAAAATACCAGCCTACCAGAACTTTGAGATCTAGTTCTAAATGTCTTTTAACCCCTTTAAGGATTCACATTGCGAGATATGGTGGTCTTTCTTTTTCCTATCTTGCCCCCCATTTTTGGAATAAGCTTCCCCCACATATCTCGTCCATCTCAGATCATCTGTGCTTCTGTAAGGATCTTGTCTGCAAGCGCCTTGAGACCTAACGGTGACGTGTTTGCGCTATATAAGATTTTCTGACTTTGACTTGTTGTAATTCAGTCAGGTTCCAGGATCCTGAGTGCCTTGCGAGCCTGGTAGGGAACAGGTTTGTGTTCGCTGTGCAATATAAGACAATTGGCATCCCCCGCTGACTGGGACCAGCAGGGCAAGGAGAACCATGATTGCTGCGGGTCTCTGGTGCCATTGGGCATGATGAGGAAGTGAGCATATTTGCTAGTCGTCCGCCGGAAGGAAGGTATTTAGGCTGACATACGGCGGACGCGCAGCGGACTGAGTACCCCTGCTGGCGCCGCAATTCTGGAGTTCTTTTTAAAATTGTTTATATTTTAACTGTGCCTATTTTAACCTACCTGCTGCCTTACTTTTGTTTGTGGGACCGACCCCGGTCCACCGCGGCTGTTGTGCCATTTGTGGAGGGCGGTTCCCCACTCTTCCACATAATCCCTACTTACCGGCAAGACGCGGTCTAGTCGTCCGCCGGAAGGAAGGTGTTTAGCCACACATGCGGCAGACCCGCGCAGCAGGCGCGCCGATGGCAACCTGACGGCGCCCGTCCGCGCCGAGCGCACGGAATGCTGCCAGTTTTCTAAAAAACAGGTTAATTTATTCTAGGGGGGAACTCTACGCTCTCAATCAATTGACTGAGGGATGTGGCTTATGTGTTCTAAATGATAATAGCAGATGCCATGGTTGTGGTTTTGCCTTGTCGACTAGGAACACTATCAACTTAGCAACTTTGCCTACTGAAGTGCGCAACCTGCGGTCCGAGATTACACTGCAGGGAGGGCTTGTTAATGCTTGATCGTTAGGGAAACATAGGTATGAAATAGCCCAAATAATAGAAAATATGAGGCTAGCTTTTTATAACAGAAACATGGGCCGATGCTGCTTCGGACTCGGATTTTATCACCGCCACTCCAGATGGGTATAGATTTGTTAAGATGGATAGGCCTATGGGCAGGAGAGGAGGAGGAGTAGCAATTATTTTTAGAGACTGCTTTGCTGTTACGGTTCATCCTTTTTCGTTTTCTGGCTGCGAAGCACTACAATTTACTGCCAAACTTAGCGCCAACCTCTCATTTAAGGGTATTCTCGTGTACCGTCCACCTAGTACCAAAACCATGTTTTTAAATAACCTTGATGAAATGCTTGAAACAGTGTTAACTAATAAGGAATTCACCATTCTGGGTGATTTTAATTTTTATACAGAGGAGCTTGCTAACAAAGAGACTGCTATTCTTCTGGACACCTTGGGTGCAGCAGGGCTGTCCCAATTAGTTGGCGTTCCCACTCATGAAGCGGGGCATACTCTGGACGGGATCTTCTCATCTTTTCACTGGCATAAATTTAAAGGAGGGATTCTACTTCCTTGTTCGGATCACTCCCTCATTAGCTTCACCTTTCCCAGGAGTTTTTTTCCGTCAGGATAGTAAGCCTACGCTTCAGGCAGCCTCCTGCAGATCCTGGAGTAAAGTGGACAAAACAGTTCTTCGAACTAGACTGGAGTGTTCCGTTCCTCTGGGCTGCGACAACGTGGACAATGCAGTCAACAATTACAACAGCTGGTTATCTGGCGCCATTAGTGTAGCGGTTCCTACTAAAATCATTTCTGGTAACCGGGCTGCGCCGTCAGCACCCTGGTTCTCTGATCTCCTTCGTAAGGAGAAACAGAAATGTCGTCGTATGGAACGCCCGTTGGCGTTTGAACTATCACGTCTCCGACAAACAGGTTTACAGGACAGCTCTCAGGTCCTATAAAGCTCTTGTGATCACAGAGAAAAGCAAATATTTCAAAGCTCAGATTGACTCGGCAAAATATTCTTCAAAAGAGTTGTTTGCAGTTATTGACAAACTTACTGTTCCCAAAGCACTGAATAAGTTGGGAAGTCAATAGTTTGTTGATGATATAGCCTCCAATTTTAAAATCAAAGTGTTGGATATCTTCAGCAATTTTAAAGACGAGCCAGGTCCTCAGTCGGCACCTAAAACGCAGGCTCTAGGTATCGGCATGAGCAGGTTTCCCAAGTTTTCCCCTGTGTCGGCTGATACGGTGAGCCACTACATACTGGCCTCCAAAATAGGCTCACCATTGGACCCGTGTTTGTCAGCTTTTTTGATAGAACTGGTGGACTTTATGAGTCCTGTGCTGTCAGACATTTTCAACAGGATGTTTACTTGAGGCAGTTTTCCTATTAGTTGGAAGGAGACCTCTATTCTCCCGTTACTAAAGAAACCTACCTTTGACACTACCATTACATCGAATTATCGCCCCACTGCCCGCCTCCCTTTACTGGCCAAAATTGTGGACAAGATTATGAATGTCCAGCTGACTCAGTTTATTGATGACAACGGGTTGCTGGACCATTCTCAGTTTGGCTTCCGTAAGGAACACATCACTGAGACAGCACTCATTCAAGTTCAAGTTCAGTAATTTGTATAGCGCACTACTCACCCGGAGGGTCTCAAGCGCTTGAGGAAGGGTGGATGCGTTATTTGTCGAATAGCCAGGTTTTTAGCTGCTTTCTGAAAGAGAGGTGGTTCTGTGTGAGGCGGAGGTGAGTGGGGAGAGAGTTCCAGGTCTTAGCCGCTAAGTAGGAAAAGGATCTTCCTTCCATGGTGGATCTATTAATGCGTGGAATTGCGGCGGGGGCATGATTGGATGAACGTAGTTGGCGGGTGGGTGTGTAGAAGGATAGTCGTTTGTTGAGGCATTCGGGTCCTAGGTCGTAGAGGGCCTTGTGTGCGTGGGTGAGGAGATGAAACTTTATTCTCTTGTTGACGGGGAGCCAGTGGAGGTCTTTCAGGTGACCGGAGATGTGCTCTTGACGGGGGATGTCCAGTATAAGTCTGGCTAAGGCGTTTTGATTGCATTGGAGTTTTTTCTGTAGTTTGGCTGCTGTTCCGGCATAGAGGGTGTTTCCGTAATCTAGTCTGCTAGTGACTAGTGCGTGGGTGACTGTCTTTCTTGTTTCGGTGGGGATCCAGCAGGAGATTTTTTTAAGTATGCGCAGGATGTTGAAGCATGATGATGAGACGGCGTTGACTTGTCTGGTCATCGATGGGGAGGAGTCAAGGATGAAGCCCAGGTTGCGTGCATGGTCCGTAGGAGTGGGTGCGGTTCCCAGGGCCGGTGGCCACCATGAGTTGTCCCAGGAAGAGGGGGATGAGCCTAAGATGAGGACTTCCGTTTTGTCCGAGTTCAGTTTTAAATGGCTGTTCTTCATCCACTCGGCTACTTCTTTCATTCCTTTGTGTAGGTTGGTTTTGGCGGTGTTGGGGTCTTTGGTGAAGGAGAGGATCAGCTGGGTGTCATCAGAGTAGGAAATGACGTTGAGGTTGTGTTGTCGCGCGATGGCTGCGAGGGGACTCATGTATACGTTGAAGAGGGTGGGACTGAGTGATGACCCTTGTGGTACTCCGCAGATGACTTCGGTGGCCTCTGATTTGAAAGGGGGGAGGCGGACTCTCTGGGTTCTTCCGGCGAGGAACGAGATGATCCAGTCCAAGGCTTTTGCTTGTACTCCGACGTTGTTGAGGCGTTTAATGAGTGTGTTATGACAGACTGTGTCGAATGCGGCGGAGAGGTCGAGTAGGATGAGGGCAACTGTTTCTCCGTTGTCCAGTAGCGTTCGGATGTCGTCCGTAGCGGCGATGAGGGCGGTTTCGGTGCTGTGTTTGGCTCGGAAGCCAGACTGTGAGGGGTCAAGAGAGTTGTTGGATTCAAGGAAGGCGGCGCCCTGACTATTGACGGCTTTCTCGATGACTTTGGCCGGGAAGGGGAGGAGTGAGATGGGGCGGTAGTTCTTAAGTTCAGAGGGGTCCGCTGTGGGTTTCTTCAGAAGGGCGCTGAGTTCGGCATGTTTCCAGCTTTCTGGGAAGGTAGCGGAGATGAAGGAGCAGTTGATGACATCGCGGAGATGGGGTGCGATGATGAGGTCTCCTTTGTTGAAAATGTGGTGGGGACAAGGGTCAGTTGGCGATCCCGAGTGGATGGAGTTCATCAAGCGGATGGTGTCTTCAGTCGTGATTGGATTCCAGGCGCAAAGGTTGTGAGGGTGTTGTTTTGGTTCGGAGGTGGGTGGAGTGGGTTGTTCTTCGGACAGGTTTACAAAGCTGTTATGAATGTCGGCAATTTTGTTGTGGAAGAAGGAGGATAGAGAGTCGCAGAGGTCCTGGGAGGGAGTGATGTCGTTGGTGCCGTGGTGGGGTTGGTAAATTCTTTGACGATGTTGAATAGTTCCTTGCTGTTGTGGGTGTTGTTGTCGAGTCGATCCTTGAAAGCTGATTTCTTGGTGGATCGGATCAATTGGTGGTGTTTGCGGGTGGCGTCCTTGAAGGCGATCAGGTTGTCAGTAGTTGGGTTTTTTCTCCATGTTTTCTCGAGGGTACGACGTAGCTTCTTGGATTTCTTAAGGTCCTCGTTGAACCAAGGGGCCTTTTTGTTTCCTTGTTTGATCTGGTGGTTTTTAAAGGGTGCTAATTCGTCAGCGCTGTGGGTGATCAATTGTGTGAGATTAGTGGCAGCTTGGTTTGGGTCCGAAGATCTGGCGGGGGGTTTTGGTTAAGCGATGTGAAGAGAAGGTCAGTGGTGATTTTGTTCCAGTTTCTTCGAGGAATGGGTTTTGGCGGGATGTGAGTCGTGGTCTTTTTGTATCTGAAGTGGACGCAGCTGTGGTCCGTCCAGTGAAGTGCTGTGGTGTGATCGAAGGAGATGTGTTTGCTGGAGGTGAAGATGGGGTCGAGCGTGTGTCCGGCTAAGTGGGTTGGGGTGTCAACAAGTTGTTTGATTCCGAGATTGGCCAGGTTGTCCAGAAGGGTGGTGGTGTTGCTGTCATTTTTCTTTTCCAGGTGGAAGTTGAGGTCTCCTAGTAGAATGTACTTTTCGGAGGTGATGGCATGTGGGCTGATGAAGTCAGTGATGTCTTCGTTAAATTGTGATCGGGATCCTGGTGGTCTGTAGATGAGGGTGCCTCTAAGTGTGGTTCTGGGGTCGGTGTGGATCTGGAAGTGAAGGCGGTCGCGAGGTTGTCGTCAGAGCTGGTCGTGATTCGGATGATGTTCTTATGGGCTATGGCGATGCCTCCTCCTGTTTGGTTTGTGCGATCTTTTCGGATGATTTTGTAGGCGTCCGGGATGGCTATGGCGATGTTGGGCGCTGAAGAGGTGTTCATCCATGTTTCTGTAAGGAAGGCGACGTCCGGTGATGTGGTGTCGAGTAGGTCCCAGAGTTCGGTGGCATGTTTGTGGACTGAGCGGGTGTTCAGCAGGATGCATTTCAGGTGGTTAGAATCGGAGCTGTCAAGAAACAAGGAAATACCAAGTTACACAAGCACCCTCAAACAAGTCAAGTATCAGAAAAATTTGCTGTAAAGCATTAATTATTTCAAAAAGTTTTTTTGAACACCAATATTAGACATGAGTTCATCTGGGATTGGGAAATTTCAAAATATGGATCCAAGACAGTTGTTATACTTGAAGATCTTTATTTTAGACACATTTAAAAGTTTTCCAGCTTTGCACTGCCGACACGTGTTTCGCCCACTCAGGGGCTTTTTCAAGGCTGGAAGCAATAAAAGTTACAATAAATAAAATTTGTAATAATGGATATAGGCTAAATATATACAGTTTCCCTAATTATATACAATAGGACTAATATACAAGGTCTCATATTTAACGACATTACTGTACACCAAACCACAGTTTGTCCTAAGAAAAACCACTAAAACAAGCATTTCATACTACATATGATTTCATTTTGGCAAACCATCCGTGTGAGAAAATCTCAATGAAAGTGTGTCCCATAGCTATTTACAAAAGGTTACGCCATATTCAAAGTTTCAATATTCAGAGTGTGTCAATATTTGCACACCTGGGGGAGGTGAGGTAATTCCGATAGTTATTAGAGCGTCATTGCTTACACTACCACCCCCCCATTTTAATTTACAACCCTAAGTGAGTACCAACCTACCTATCTTAGTCAGAAAAAAGAAGTTTGGCGGTCGGGAAGTTCATAAGGATCAAAGGATGTCAGATGTGTCAATGCTAGGAATCCTAATGCAGTGAAGAAGGATAAAATAAAATAAAAATAAGAGAAGCATTTGAGGGAGTTTACAGTCACACAGGATATCAAGGAAAGTCTGTAAACCATATCAAAAAACCCCTACCTATTAGTGGTAATGATAATAATCCCGGCGAGCTGTTCAGAGTGTGGATTCCACCTTGCTAGTTTCCATGTGTTGGATATATGATGAGTCAAAGAGGTATGTCCTGCAAGTCAAAAGACACGCAGAAATGCCAGTCACTATCCTACGACATGACTTTTGAATCAAATGAGTACAATGGGGCGTATGCGAAAATAGGCTGTTGGCTAGAACACCCTCCGGTTGGAAAACTAATGCCAGGGGTCATCATTCGCGAGGTAAATTCAAACATGGAAACAAGTTCACAATAGGTTATGTATACCCAAAAGGAAATAAAAGGCAAGAATCAATTATTAACTTCATGTGGTTGTGCGAGTCACTGCATGGAGAGGAGTCCTTATTATATATGTAAATACAACCAGCGGACCTTGATAAGTCTGTGAAGTAACATACGTAATAATGTTACAATATTATTGCTTTGGGCCATTGCATAGAAATAATGTAGTCGGATATGCATGAGACCTAAAATAGTCTGTCAGAGTTAAAAGTATAGTTATGGCACGCCCTTTACTTGTTAATACCGCTTCACAGGGTAGTGTAGTGGACACATTATAGTACATAGGAGTCCTCAAAGTGACCCACTTCACAAGGTAATGAAGTGTACATATTTTTTGTACATATTTTAATTTAAAGGAGCACTGGAGAGAACCATGCAGTAGGGAATGATAAGTACGATGTGACCAGATGGAGATTGAAAACGAGGGTGTTTAGTTAATGCCCCCCTGCACTCGTGAGCAACACCTTAACATCTTTTTAGAAGATAACAATATATACCAGGGAGACTCAGAGACTACCGCTACCCTTAAGTTATGGCCGGTTTTAAAGTCGTTGTTAATGCCGAGATATACGTGGTGCAAGGGTAACAAACCCAATAGAGTATAGCGACAGAGACGCTAAGTAAACATTATAAAATAAATGAAGACATTTAAGGAAAAACGTGAAATGGTTCCCCAAATATCAGTCCTGTAAGCTGCATGTTAGTTCTACCCGGTCAGAAGTCCCTTCTTACCTTTCAGTTATCTGCACGGACCAACTCTCCACTGCTGGGCACTAACAAATGCAGTTCCCCGCCTAGCGTTTTAAATATGCGAGCGGTGGTGAAAGAAACCGCGGGAGGAGGTGTCAGAAAACGCGTCTCTATCCGAGACCGAGGGTAGGGTGCTAATGAGGCGGCCATCTTAAGGTGACCGGAAGTGCATCCCCATATGTGCCTTATTACTATATTACAGTGAAATTACACCATTTCAGAAGCGGAGTTGGATTGAATACTAAAGATATGTATTCATAGTAAGTTCACCCAAAGAATCCACATTCAAAGGCACATTTTCAAGTAAACATAAAGGGCACCAATAGGTCCGTTTCGGTAAAACGAGGAGTTCTAATTTAATATCAACGCATATTTCCGGTGGCCAGTAGTCTGAGAACATTTACGAAGTGTTGTTAGCAATTAAGGAAAATTTATGAGAAATTAAGAGCCAGTTCAGTATTGGAATAGGTGCTACTAACCACACATAATCTAGTATCCTACCGGTTTGAAGTGCATTAGGAAGATTTCAGGGCATGTTAGCCATGTCTCAAAGGAGTACTACTGGTCATTATCACATGTACTTAAAAATGAATTTGTCATGGGCTACAGTCGCTCGATATCTGAATATGTGAAGCCAGAGAATATACATAGTAATTCCATAGGCGGGCATTGTTTCAAGTCTATACAGGTTTCCACATGAAGTCAACACTTGACATAACACATTCTTAAGCATTGCATACTTTACAAACAGTAATATAACTGTATCTCAGAAGGCAGTGAATCCACTGATTCACGTGTATCTTTAACAGGTGTCAAATTTAAATATAAAACCATTAGATCATTTACACAGAGTATCATTACAATTCTTGATTACTTTACCAGAATTAAATCTCTTTCCTCCACGAACTCAGATTAATCTTTAAGGAAGACATGTAGTTCCCTGTCAACATTTAAACCTGAGTCGACTGCACGGAGTTTGATTAGCCATTGCGCTTCCAGTTTGCGGAGGGCTAGGGTGTTGTTGCCTCCTCTTGGATCAGGTTTGATCATATCAATGCCATGAAAGCGGATGCCCAGTACCTCTAATTCCAAATGTTCCTTGTTATAGTGGGCTGCTAATGGATATCTGGCATCATTGTTTCGGATAGCTCTGACATGTTCTTGAAGTCTTTCTTTTAAGGGACGGATGGTGCTCCCCACATAGATCAACCCACAATGACAGATGATGCAGTACACTACCAACTTAGAATTACAATTGATAAAGTGTGTAATGTGGTAAGTCTGTTTGGTGTTATATGAGAAAGTCTTCTTTTTGTCAAGAGCAAATTGACACACGTTGCACATAGTGCATTTGTAAAAACCGCAGGGTCTGATAGGCATCCATTTACTAGTGCTAGTCAAAACATGATTATTGGTTACAGGGTTCCTGATAATTGAGGGGCTCAGCCAGTTTCTTAGTGTTTTGCCCTTCTTATAGATAATACGGGGTTTTTTGCCTATATGTTTCTCCAGGTCTTTGTCAAGTTGTAATAGATGCCAATGTTTCCTAAACACATTAAAAATTTTAGAGCTGTTAGCGTTGTATTGTGTTATTATTGTAAGTTTATTGCTAGCTCCATGTTTAGGTCCTTTTGGTTTCCTTTTAAGAGTCGACTCTCTGGAGATTTTGTCTATCCTTTCATGTGCATTATTTAGCAGTTGGCTATCATATCCTCTTATCAGAAACCTTTTCTTTAGGATCTCAATTTCTGCTGCAAATATGTCGTCTGTGCTGCAATTACGTCTCAGTCTAGTCATTTCACCATATGGGATGGCCACAATTTGGGAGACAGTGTGGGCACTACTAGCGTGCAATACTGAGTTGCATGAGGTGCTTTTCCTATAAAGTTTAGATTCAATTCTATTATTAGAAATGAACAGTGTGACATCTAGGAAAGAAATGTTGTTATTACTGGATTCATAAGTGAACTTGAGGTTGTAATCATTGTCATTTAGGTAGTTCATGAATTCGTTTAATAACTCATCCCCTCCTCCCCATATCATAAACACATCGTCGATGAAACGACCCCAGCAAACAATATGTTCAGTAAGGGTCGAAGGGCCTTTTTTCCATAGATGGTGTTCCTCATAAAACCCCATGTAAATGTTCGCAAAGGAGGGTGAGATTTGGCTCCCATAGCAACACCGGAGTGTTGTTGGTACCAGTCATCCAGATGTTTAAAGAAATTATTGTTGAGAGCGAATCTCGTCAAGTCTATGATCATAGTTGTGTGCTCATAGAGTGTAGCATCTCTTTTTGATAAAAAATATGTTAGAGCGGCCATACCCTTTTCTAAAGGTATGCTGGTATACAGCGCGCGCACATCTAGTGTTACTAGTTTGAAGCTAGGTGTCCATTCAAGGTCTTCTAGCTTACATAGCAAGTCCTTTGTGTCCTCTAGAAATGAAGGGATATTTCTTACGATCGGTTGAAGGGTGATATCGATATATTCGGAGATTTTTTCTATCGGTCCACCAATACCCGAGATGATGGGTCTTCCAGGGGGGGAGGTGATGCTCTTATGTATTTTTGGTAATACATATATGTAAGCAGATTTAGGATCGGAAACAGTAAGATATTTGAGTTCCAGATCTGATAGGAGACCTGCACTATGCCAGTATCTCAAGATTTTATTAAGATTAGTTGTAGTGCAGTTCATGGGATTGGTTGTTAGTTTAATATAAGAACTCGTGTCCTCCAATTGGCGATTGATCTCATTAATATAGTCATCTCTGTCAAGCATCACTATATTCCCTCCCTTGTCCGCTTCCTTTATTACAAAGTTCTTTTTGTCTTTAAGTAGTTTAAGAGCCTTTCTCTCATCATTGTTTAGGTTATCTTTCTTGCCCAAAGGCTGGCCTCGTATCTTATCTTCCAATTTGTAAAGTTCGTCTGTGACCGTTTTGTAGAAACAATCTATGAGAGTGTCAGCTGAGGTAACGGGAGAGAAAGTGGATTTATTCCTAAGTCCACTATCTGTGTAGATATTACTCTCAATTCCCAAGTCCGACATGATAGTGCTAACAGTCGGAGTTTCTGTCAAGTCATCATCCATTTCTAGAAGCATTTGCACCTCCATGATGTCCTGTATACTTCTACCGCTTTCACAAATATCAAACACCCTGATTTCTTTTGGTTTTTTATTTTGATCAAAGAACTTTTTTAATTTTAATTTTCTTACGAATTTGTAAAGATCTACATGTACAGACCATAAAGTCAGCTTTACTCATCGGACAAAAACTCAATCCTTTTTTTAGCAATCCAACCTCACTCTCACCCAATTCAGTTTGCGAGAGATTAATCACAGATACATCCTCACCAATTGTTGTGGAATTAATTACATGGCCACAAGCAATGGTATTACATGACATAATCAAAGTATCGTTTGTGTTGTCCAAAGCATTTACTTTCTCTGTTGTCGTGAGACTGACCTGGTCACTCTTTGTGTTGGATCTTCTTCTATTCTTCCTGCCCCCCCTCCTTGTTCTTTTCCTTGTTGGGGCTTGCGGTTGAAGCCCGCCTGTATTCGCTTCCGGTACCTTTCTAGTTCGTTTAAAAAAGATGAACCTGGGATGGGGCTTTTGGATGTACCTGCCAGTAAGGATGATTCACTACGTCTATCACTGATTTCTGTGAATTCGCTGTTAATGCTAGATATCTCAGATTCACTCACTGAGGTGATATTGTCTGCTCTGGGTTCAGCTAGTGTAGCTGTTCCCAATCTAGGTTTGGCTTCGTCGAATTTTTTAGCAAACGTGAAGACCCGACCATTTTTATAGTCAAGTTCATCCCGTTTTAGTTTTCTGATTTTCTTGTCCCTTATATAATTTTGGTGGGAAATGAGGACATCTTTTAGTACTTTGTAGTTATGTTCAACTAAGTCACCTTGATTGAGGGCACTTATATCTCCTTCTACTTTCTCTATTTCTTTGAGTAGCTTCTCCCTTTTGCGTTCCGCATGACGGATTAGTATGTCCATCATCCCAAATGAGGATCCAGCAATCAAAACCTCACATTCCTTAAGCAGATCAGGGTCCAGATCTTCAAAAGTTGGGAAAATAATAACCCTCAATCCTCTAGGGATTTGTTTAAGCTCAATATACTTTTTGAGCATTGTTAAGTCCCACCAACGGGAAAGTTCCGCCTTACGTAGGCGCTCTAGTTTAAGGAATAGTTGTTTTATGTTTTGTGGTTTTTCTTCTACCGAGACCTTAGGTTTGTTTTGGATCCCCTGTGATTGAAAGATTTCATTAAACATTTTGTCACGGTCGTCCTTAAACGTTGCCATGATAAAGTCGAAGGACAAGAGTTTCCTAAGCTGGTGGATAGTACCAGCCAGCTACACGTGAAAATATTACAAAAAAACAACTATTCCTTAAACTAGAGCGCCTACGTAAGGCGGAACTTTCCCGTTGGTGGGACTTAACAAAGCTCAAAAAGTATATTGAGCTTAAACAAATCCCTAGAGGATTGAGGGTTATTATTTTCCCAACTTTTGAAGATCTGGACCCTGATCTGCTTAAGGAATGGGAGGTTTTGATTGCTGGATCCTCATTTGGGATGATGGACATACTAATCCGTCATGCGGAACGCAAAAGGGAGAAGCTACTCAAAGAAATAGAGAAAGTAGAAGGAGATATAAGTGCCCTCAATAAAGGTGACTTAGTTGAACATAACTACAAAGTACTAAAAGATGTCCTCATTTCCCACCAAAATTATATAAGGGACAAGAAAATCAGAAAACTAAAACGGGATGAACTTGACTATAAAAATGGTCGGGTCTTCACGTTTGCTAAAAAATTCGACGAAGCCAAACCTAGATTGGGAACAGCTACACTAGCTGAACCCAGAGCAGACAATATCACCTCAGTGAGTGAATCTGAGATATCTAGCATTAACAGCGAATTCACAGAAATCAGTGATAGACGTAGTGAATCGAAATTTGCCTAGCTTACGTAACGGTAAGTTTCAATTCTATTAAGGACACGGAGGCGAGGATTATGCTATATCTTCCTTCGCTTTATTAACATAAAGAAACCACAGCAGCTTAGGAAAAGATATAATAAGAACAAAAAATGCTTTAAACATAAAGCATTGACGTAATGTTCAACAAAAAATCAACAACAACTCCCAAGAGTCTCTTTGTTATAATCATAGTCCACAGTCCTTTGTCACTGTTCATCATCCCTATATAACCGGACTTCCCATCATCTTCCTCCTCTTTCTTCGCGCAGATCACGCTTAAGCCTCATTGGTCCTGTTTAGCACCGTCGTTGCCTGCCAAAAAAGGAACAGCATCAGCGAGGTGGCCCAGGAAAAGGCTACAACAAGGCGAGGAGCATTCAGTGAACAACACAGTACAGACAACGTAAAGGAAAACGCTTTACTTACTGCCATACGGGTGGGTAGAGACACCACCGTAGTCCGGGTGGGATAATCCTCGCCTCCGTGTCCTTAATAGAATTGAAACTTACCGTTACGTAAGCTAGGCAAATTTCGATTCTATGTCAGGACCGGAGGCTTCAGATTATGCTAGTTTAAAGCTTACTTACCACCAACTGAGCTAAATCCACCACCGGCTTAAAATAAAACCTCTTGAAGGTGGAATCCGAGGACCAGTCCGCCGCTCGCATAAGGTCCTCCAGACGAGCACCCACCGAGAATGCCTTAGAGGCCATGGCCCCCCTGGCGGAGTGTGCTCCAAAGAGAGAAGTATTGATGCCCGCTTCTTGCATGACCCAACGCACCCACCTAGCGATAGTGGGGGAGGAGACAGCTTTGTGTGGCTTCCGCAGGGCAATCAACAACTGACGCTCGCCCGGAGGGCGTAGATCCAAGGTCAGGTCCTCATATGCTTTGAGGCATTGCACGACACACAACTTAGGAGTGTCAGTAAAGGCTGGATAAGAAATGGAACGCGACGACGTCTTAGTGCGTCGACCCACCGTAAAAAGTAACCCCCTCCGGGGAAAAAATGCGTGCAGAAACATCCAGCGCGCGCACGTCCGAGACGCGCCTACAAGAGACCAGACATAACAACATGGCTAATTTCGCCGAAAGCTCCTTCAGAGACAGATAAGAATTCGCTGGCCACGATAGGAACAGGTTCAGGACCAAATTGACGTCCCAAAGGACGGAGTACCTGGGCTCTGGCGGCAGCGCGAGGCGAACCGCTCGCAGAAGCCGGCACACAAAAGGGTGTTCCCCTACCGGATGGCCATCGATGTTATCATGGCCCGCAGAAATCGCCGACCGGATAGCATTGATCGTTCTATACGCCAAACCCTTGTCGGCCAAATGAGCCAGGAAATTCAGCACGGGAACAAGGCCGGCGACCATGGGATCCAAATCCCTTCGTAAACACCAACGCATCCACTTAAGCCAAGCGGATCTGTAACGCTTCGTCGTACTATCGGCCCATGCTTTGGAGAGCAAGTGCTCAGCTGACCCCGAAAGGCCCGGGAGCGTCCAGCGTCTCCTGAGAGCCTCCACGCCACGAGGCGGAGAGTGTTCTGTATGACGAGAGGGTGAGGTTCCCGATCCGGGCTCGTCAGGAGCAGAGGAAACAGGGGGAGTAGGATTGGAAAATCCCAGGAAAGTTCCAGAAGAACCGGAAACCATACTTGAGACCTCCACAGCGGTGTAACCAACACCAGGTCCGCACCCTGGCGGCGTATTTGAGCCGCCGTCCGCATGATCATGGAGAACGGGGGAAACGCAAACGGCTGTTCCCGACTCCAATCCTGCAAGAACGCGTCCGTGGCCTCCGCCAGAGGGTCCGGCCTCCAGCTGTAAAACCGCGGCAGCTGGTGGTCGAGACGGGACGCGAAGAGGTCCACCGAGAAGGGGCCCCAAAGGGAGTGTAGCCACCGGAAGACTCCCGGATCCAGTTTCCACTGGCTGGCATCCCTGAGATGTCGAGAGTGCCAATCCGCTACCTGATTGGACTGGCCTGGCAGATACTCCGCCGTCACCGCAATGTGACGAGACAGGCAATAATCCCAGAAGTCCTTCGCTAAATCCGCCAAGGCGCGGGACCGAGGACCTCCCAGGTGGTTCACATATCGGACCGCCGAAACATTGTCCATCCGGAGCAGGACACAAGCCTTGACCGAATCTTTGGTCCAACAGCGAACCGCGAAGGAGCCCGCAAGGAGCTCCAAACAATTGATATGCAATTGTTGTTCTTCTGACGACCAGGCGCCGCCGGTGGAAAAATCCCCGCACCGGGCGCCCCAGCCCGACCTGCTGGCGTCGGACTCTATGATTAAGTCCGGAGCCGACCCGAAGATCGCTCGCCCATTCCATGCCTCCATGTGAGACAGCCACCATGACATCTCCTCCTTCACTTCATCCGTGAGGGGAACCCACTGATCGTAACACATCCCACGGCGCAAATGCTGCGCTTTCAGGCGCTGAAGAGCCCTGTAGTGCAGCGGGCCTGGGAAAATCGCCTGGATGGAGGACGACAGAAGACCCACCACCTTGGCGACATGGCGCAGTGACGTACGATCCCTCGCGATCGTCTGCCGAAGCAGGTGCCGTATCTTTGCGACCTTCCGGCTCGGTAGGCTCAAGACCGCCTGCACCGAGTCCACCACGAAACCTAAAAAGGTGATCTGCTGAGTGGGAACCAAGACCGACTTGGAGCCGTTGACGACGAACCCCAGTCTCTGAAGCAGGCCGACCGCTTGACGCAGTTGTCCTGCCAGCACCTCCGGGCACTGCCCCATAAGGAGGATGTCGTCTAAGTATACTATCATACGGACCCCCTGGCTTCTGAGAAACTCCACTACCGGGTGAAGGACCTTCGTGAAGCACCACGGGGCCGAAGAAAGGCCGAACGGCAGGGCGGTGAATTCGAACACCCGGCCGTCCCACAGGAATTGTAGGAAATGACGATGAGGGGGGTGGATGGGAACGACCAAGTAGGCATCCTTGAGATCCAGTCGCACCATCCAATCCCGAGGGAGGAGCACGTCCCGAAGGAGGTGGATCCCCTCCATCTTGAAGTGACGGTAGACCAACCACCCATTGAATTCCTTGAGATTGATCACAGGCCTCTTGCCCCCATCCGTCTTGTCTACCAAGAAGACGTTGCTGAGGAACCCATGCGGGTGGCGCGTTGATAGGCGGATGGCTCCCTTGCGCAGCAAGTCCGAGACCTCCCCGTCTATCAATCGCGCGTCGGAATCTGAGAAAACCATCGGGCGCGGGGGCCTCACCTGAGTTGGCTGGTCGTGAAACTCTATATGGAAACCTCTCACAGTTTGCAAAACCCAAGCATCGGCAGTGAGCAACTCCCACTCCCCGTAAAAGCTTGCCAGCCGCCCCCCAATCGGAACTTGATCCAAGCAAAGTACACTTACCGGGGGCATTTCCCTGTCCGGACTTCTTTTGGAATCCTCTTCCACCATAGCGTTGTCCCCTCGTGGGGTAGAAATTGGTATAGTTGGCCGAGGTCTGGTACTGACCTCTTCCGGAGCCTTGTCCACGGTTGTTGGCCTGCTGACCACGGCCGATCGTGCGGCCCCTGCCGCGACCGGCCCCTCCAGAAAAACGCTGGTGAAACACCCTCTTGATGCTGGACTGGGCCTTGTCCAGCGACGTGAACGTGTTCACGAACTTTCCAAGCTCGCGGATGAAAGGTTCACCGAAGAGGCCACCCTGGGCCACGGCACCTGCCTCCGACGAGGCCAGGTCCCCCAGCTTCGGGTCCAGCTTAATAAGGAGCGACCGCCGCCGCTCCGTGGACAGGGCACAGTTGGCGTTGCCCAAGAAGACGATCACCCTCTGGGCCCAGTTGGAGAGCACCTCCGGTGAAATGGCGGTGCCATTCGCTCGAGCCTCCTCCGCCATATCGAGGATCTTCGTGGCGGGCCCGACCGCATCCAACAGCTTGTCCTGGCAGGCCCGCCAGGACCGATCGATCCCCTTCCTGGGGTCCTTCATGAATTTCGCCAGGAAGGTGGCCATCTTGGGGTCCAATTCTGGGGTCATAGCCACCTTCCCCTCCAAAGTAGGCCGAGGGCATTCCCCTCGCAGGCAACCCCTCGCCTCCTTCTCCAGGGGCTTGCGCAGCCGGCCCGCGACAAACTTCGCCACCGTCTCCCCCGGGGCCCAGGCCGCGGATCGGGGGTGGACGATCTCGTCCGGGTCCAGCATGCCCGACTCATCTCGGGGCATCTCCTTTCCCGAAGGCGCCGGGAGCCAAGACCGGGTCGACTCCCCGTCGTCATCCGTGTCCGGAGAGTCGTAGATCGGGGAGGCGGGCGCCGTTGACAGACCGCCCGAAGTGCCAGGGTCCACCAAGGGCGTCGGAGGCACCACCGTCGCCTTGGCCAGGAAGGCGTCACGAAGACGCTCGAAGGCGCCCTTATCCACGCCTTGGGCCTCCGATGAAGGCTCCTCACCCCGGGGTCTCTTCGGAGCGGGCGGCAACCCGCCGGACGTCCCCGGGAGCTCGGGGGGCGGCGGCAACTGCGCCGCTGCCAGCTTGGCACACTCCTCTACGATGCGGGCCGAAAGGCGGTCCTCCATGGGCCCTACCACCTCCGTCACACAACGATAGATGGAGCTGTCCACCGCCTGATAAAACTCATCATCCTGCAGATAGGGGCAGGCCTCCTCATCATACTCCCCTTCCATGTCGGAACCAAGGGCAAATGCGGGGCACCCAAGAGGGCGGCAACCGAGAAAGTTCTCGAATGTGGGCAGGCCCAGCGGCTGCGATCACGTTTTGGGCCAGCTGACGTGGCAGGTGGGCTGCACCAACCCCCAAGCGCGCAGACCCTCCTCGCCGGGACCGGGTCTACGTACCCCTCAAGCGCGCTAGGCCACACACGAATAAAGAGGTGCACAGATCTCGCCCGAAGGCGATTCACGCGGTCAAAACCGCCATACAGACCCCAAAGGGCGTCAATTTGTGAAGTACAGACCCGGAGCACCAGGTGTCAGAGGGGTACGCGAGGGTCGGCCCCTGCGCAAGCAGACCCCACGGCGCGGCTCCTCGCACCGCGGAGGCGCGCCGGAGGGTCGGCGAGGCGACAGGCCGCCCCCTTGCGGTCTATGTACACACCGCACACAAGTGGGAAAAAAGTCGCGTAGGAACGGCAGAACGTTCCCGCAACTAAGGGACTCTGAAAGGAAATAAACCATGCAAGGAGTCCCCAAAGACCGCAAGACATCAAGCACAATAAAAGAAGACAAATAGAAAAGCACTTATCTGGCTGCGGGAGCAGCGAAGAAAGAGGAGGAAGATGATGGGAAGTCCGGTTATATAGGGATGATGAACAGTGACAAAGGACTGTGGACTATGATTATAACAAAGAGACTCTTGGGAGTTGTTGTTGATTTTTTGTTGAACATTACGTCAATGCTTTATGTTTAAAGCATTTTTTGTTCTTATTATATCTTTTCCTAAGCTGCTGTGGTTTCTTTATGTTAATAAAGCGAAGGAAGATATAGCATAATCTGAAGCCTCCGGTCCTGACATAGAATCATCCTTACTGGCAGGTACATCCAAAAGCCCCATCCCAGGTTCATCTTTTTTAAACGAACTAGAAAGGTACCGGAAGGGAATACAGGCGGGCTTCAACCGCAAGCCCCAACAAGGAAAAGAACAAGGAGGGGGGGCTAGAAGAATAGAAGAAGATCCAACACAAAGAGTGACCAGGTCAGTCTCACGACAACAGAGAAAGTAAATGCTTTGGACAACACAAACGATACTTTGACTATGTCATGTAATACCATTGCTTGTGGCCATGTAATTAATTCCACAACAATTGGTGAGGATGTATCTGTGATTAATCTCTCGCAAACTGAATTGGGTGAGAGTGAGGTTGGATTGCTAAAAAAAGGATTGAGTTTTTGTCCGATGAGTAAAGCTGACTTTATGTCTGTACATGTAGATCTTTACAAATTCGTAAGAAAATTAAAATTAAAAAAGTTCTTTGATCAAAATAAAAAACCAAATGAAATCAGGGTGTTTGATATTTGTGAAAGCGGTAGAAGTATACAGGACATCATGGAGGTGCAAATGCTTCTAGAAATGGATGATGACTTGACAGAAACTCCGACTGTTAGCACTATCATGTCGGACTTGGGAATTGAGAGTAATATCTACACAGATAGTGGACTTAGGAATAAATCCACTTTCTCTCCCGTTACCTCAGCTGACACTCTCATAGATTGTTTCTACAAAACGGTCACAGACGAACTTTACAAATTGGAAGATAAGATACGAGGCCAGCCTTTGGGCAAGAAAGATAACCTAAACAACGATGAGAGAAAGGCTCTTAAACTACTTAAAGACAAAAAGAACTTGGTAATAAAGGAAGCGGACAAGGGAGGGAATATAGTGATGCTTGACAGAGATGACTATATTAATGAGATCAATCGCCAATTGGAGGACACGAGTTCTTATATTAAACTAACAACCAATCCCATGAACTGCACTACAACTAATCTTAATAAAATCTTGAGATACTGGCATAGTGCAGGTCTCCTATCAGATCTGGAACTCGAATATCTTACTGTTTCCGATCCTAAATCTGCTTACATATATGTATTACCAAAAATACATAAGAGCATCACCTCCCCCCCTGGAAGACCCATCATCTCGGGTATTGGTGGACCGATAGAAAAAATCTCCGAATATATCGATATCACCCTTCAACCGATCGTAAGAAATATCCCTTCATTTCTAGAGGACACAAAGGACTTGCTATGTAAGCTAGAAGACCTTGAATGGACACCTAGCTTCAAACTAGTAACACTAGATGTGTGCGCGCTGTATACCAGCATACCTTTAGAAAAGGGTATGGCCGCTCTAACATATTTTTTTATCAAAAAGAGATGCTACACTCTATGAGCACAAAACTATGATCATAGACTTGACGAGATTCGCTCTCAACAATAATTTCTTTAAACATCTGGATGACTGGTACCAACAACACTCCGGTGTTGCTATGGGAGCCAAATTCTCACCCTCCTTTGCGAACATTTACATGGGGTTTTATGAGGAACACCATCTATGGAAAAAAGGCCCTTCGACCCTTCCTGAACATATTGTTTACTGGGGTCGTTTCATCGACGATGTGTTTATGATATGGGGAGGAGGGGATGAGTTATTAAACGAATTCATGAACTACCTAAATGACAATGATTACAACCTCAAGTTCACTTATGAATCCAGTAATAACAACATTTCTTTCCTAGATGTCACACTGTTCATTTCTAATAATAGAATTGAATCTAAACTTTATAGGAAAAGCACCTCATGCAACTCAGTATTGCACGCTAGTAGTGCCCACCCTGTCTCCCAAATTGTGGCCATCCCATATGGTGAAATGACTAGACTGAGACGTAATTGCAGCACAGACGACATATTTGCAGCAGAAATTGAGATCCTAAAGAAAAGGTTTCTGATAAGAGGATATGATAGCCAACTGCTAAATAATGCACATGAAAGGATAGACAAAATCTCCAGAGAGTCGACTCTTAAAAGGAAACCAAAAGGACCTAAACATGGAACTAGCAATAAACTTGCAATAATAACACAATACAACGCTAACAGCTCTAAAATTTTTAATGTGTTTAGGAAACATTGGCATCTATTACAACTTGACAAAGACCTGGAGAAACATATAGGCAAAAAACCCCGTATTCTCTATAAGAAGGGCAAAACACTAAGAAACTGGCTGAGCCCCTCAATTATCAGTAACCCTGTAACCAATAATCATGTTTTGACTAGCACTAGTAAATGGATGCCTATCAGACCCTGCGGTTTTTACAAATGCACTATGTGCAACGTGTGTCAATTTGCTCTTGACAAAAAGAAGACTTTCTCATATAACACCAAACAGACTTACCACATTACACACTTTATCAATTGTAATTCTAAGTTGGTAGTGTACTGCATCATCTGTCATTGTGGGTTGATCTATGTGGGGAGCACCATCCGTCCCTTAAAAGAAAGACTTCAAGAACATGTCAGAGCTATCCGAAACAATGATGCCAGATATCCATTAGCAGCCCACTATAACAAGGAACATTTGGAATTAGAGGTACTGTGCATCTGCTTTCATGGCATTGATATGATCAAACCTGATCCAAGAGGAGGCAACAACACCCTAGCCCTCCGCAAACTGGAAGCGCAATGGCTAATCAAACTCCGTGCTGTCGACTCAGGTTTAAATGTTGACAGGGAACTACATGTCTTCCATAAAGATTAATCTGAGTTCGTGGAGGAAAGAGATTTAATTCTGGTAAAGTAATCAAGAATTGTAATGATACTCTGTGTAAATGATCTAATGGTTTTATATTTAAATTTGACACCTGTTAAAGATACACGTGAATCAGTGGATTCACTGCCTTCTGAGATACAGTTATATTACTGTTTGTAAAGTATGCAATGCTTAAGAATGTGTTATGTCAAGTGTTGACTTCATGTGGAAACCTGTATAGACTTGAAACAATGCCCGCCTATGGAATTACTATGTATATTCTCTGGCTTCACATATTCAGATATCGAGCGACTGTAGTCCATGACAAATTCATTTTTAAGTACATGTGATAATGACCAGTAGTACTCCTTTGAGACATGGCTAACATGCCCTGAAATCTTCCTAATGCACTTCAAACCGGTAGGATACTAGATTATGTGTGGTTAGTAGCACCTATTCCAATACTGAACTGGCTCTTAATTTCTCATAAATTTTCCTTAATTGCTAACAACACTTCGTAAATGTTCTCAGACTACGGGCCACCGGAAATATGCGTTGATATTAAATTAGAACTCCTCGTTTTACCGAAACGGACCTATTGGTGCCCTTTATGTTTACTTGAAAATGTGCCTTTGAATGTGGATTCTTTGGGTGAACTTACTATGAATACATATCTTTAGTATTCAATCCAACTCCGCTTCTGAAATGGTGTAATTTCACTGTAATATAGTAATAAGGCACATATGGGGATGCACTTCCGGTCACCTTAAGATGGCCGCCTCATTAGCACCCTACCCTCGGTCTCGGATAGAGACGCGTTTTCTGACACCTCCTCCCGCGGTTTCTTTCACCACCGCTCGCATATTTAAAACGCTAGGCGGGGAACTGCATTTGTTAGTGCCCAGCAGTGGAGAGTTGGTCCGTGCAGATTACTGAAAGGTAAGAAGGGACTTCTGACCGGGTAGAACTAACATGCAGCTTACAGGACTGATATTTGGGGAACCGTTTCACGTTTTTCCTTAAATGTCTTCATTTATTTTATAATGTTTACTTAGCGTCTCTGTCGCTATACTCTATTGGGTTTGTTACCCTTGCACCACGTATATCTCGGCATTAACAACGACTTTAAAACCGGCCATAACTTAAGGGTAGCGGTAGTCTCTGAGTCTCCCTGGTATATATTGTTATCTTCTAAAAAGATGTTAAGGTGTTGCTCACGAGTGCAGGGGGGCATTAACTAAACACCCTCGTTTTCAATCTCCATCTGGTCACATCGTACTTATCATTCCCTACTGCATGGTTCTCTCCAGTGCTCCTTTAAATTAAAATATGTACAAAAAATATGTACACTTCATTACCTTGTGAAGTGGGTCACTTTGAGGACTCCTATGTACTATAATGTGTCCACTACACTACCCTGTGAAGCGGTATTAACAAGTAAAGGGCGTGCCATAACTATACTTTTAACTCTGACAGACTATTTTAGGTCTCATGCATATCTGACTACATTATTTCTATGCAATGGCCCAAAGCAATAATATTGTAACATTATTACGTATGTTACTTCACAGACTTATCAAGGTCCGCTGGTTGTATTTACATATATAATAAGGACTCCTCTCCATGCAGTGACTCGCACAACCACATGAAGTGAGTAATTGATTCTTGCCTTTTATTTCCTTTTGGGTATACATAACCTATTGTGAACTTGTTTCCATGTTTGAATTTACCTCGCGAATGATGACCCCTGGCATTAGTTTTCCAACCGGAGGGTGTTCTAGCCAACAGCCTATTTTCGCATACGCCCCATTTTACTCATTTGATTCAAAAGTCATGTCGTAGGATAGTGACTGGCATTTCTGCGTGTCTTTTGACTTGCAGGACATACCTCTTTGACTCATCATATATCCAACACATGGAAACTAGCAAGGTGAAATCCACACTCTGAACAGCTCGCCGGGATTATTATCATTACCACTAATAGGTAGGGGTTTTTTGATATGGTTTACAGACTTTCCTTGATATCCTGTGTGACTGTAAACTCCCTCAAATGCTTCTCTTATTTTTATTTTATTTTATTTTGTCCTTCTTCACTGCATTAGGATTCCTAGCATTGACACATCTGACATCCTTTGATCCTTATGAACTTCCCGACCGCCAAACTTCTTTTTTCTGACTAAGATAGGTAGGTTGGTACTCACTTAGGGTTGTAAATTAAAATGGGGGGGTGGTAGTGTAAGCAATGACGCTCTAATAACTATCGGAATTACCTCACCTCCCCCAGGTGTGCAAATATTGACACACTCTGAATATTGAAACTTTGAATATGGCGTAACCTTTTGTAAATAGCTATGGGACACACTTTCATTTAGATTTTCTCACACGGATGGTTTGCCAAAATGAAATCATATGTAGTATGAAATGCTTGTTTTAGGGGTTTTTCTTAGGACAAACTATGGTTTGGTGTACAGTAATGTCGTTAAATATGAGACCTTGTATATTAGTCCTATTGTATATAATTAGGGAAACTGTATATATTTAGCCTATATCCATTATTACAAATTTTATTTATTGTAACTTTTATTGCTTCCAGCCTTGAAAAAGCCCCTGACTGGGCGAAACACGTGTCGGCAGTGCAAAGCTGGAAAACTTTTAAATGTGTCTAAAATAAAGATCTTCAAGTATAACAACTGTCTTGGATCCATATTTTGAAATTTCCCAATCCCAGATGAACTCATGTCTAATATTGGTGTTCAAAAGAACTTTTTGAAATAATTAATGCTTTACAGCAAATTTTTCTGATACTTGACTTGTTTGAGGGTGCTTGTGTAACTTGGTATTTCCTTGTTTCTTGATACTAGCATTAAGTTGCTTTGTTTAACATCCCTGGTGGTGGGTGTTTTACCAGGTTCCCAGTGCACCTCTTTTTGATATTACACATAGACTGTGCTCATTGGAAATATTAATTAACAGAAGGTGCGGACGTTTTCTCTTTTTGGGAAACACTACCACCAGTATTATTGCATAAGAATCGGAGCTGTGTTTGGAGGTGGAGGATTTGGTATGGGTCTTGATGCAGGCGAACTTGCAGGAGTGGCAGGAGAAAGGACTGTGGTTTGTGTCCTGGGGTAGTTACGCAGCATTGTGGGGTGCGACCGGGGTTAAGGGCAAGGAGAGTAGCGGCGGAATACTTTATGCAGGTGGAGTGGATTTTGCGGGGGCCAGGGGGTCTGGCACTTGGCACGGTCCAGGCGCGGACGGGCGCAGACGGGCTTACCTTTGGCGCACCTTCGGCGCGCATTGGGCGCGACCGCTACGCGTGAACGCTGCGCGCAAAATCATCTGTCATATGTGGATAGTGGAAGGAGAGGGGCGAGGGAGGGTCAGCTGGGAGGCGGGGTGGGCTGTAGAGGACGGGCTCCGAGGCACAACAACAACTAAAATGGCAGCGAAAATGAAACTAGAGATAGGCTGGGGCACAGAGATTAATTAATGACTGAGACAATGGGTCTTGAAAGCGCGACAATGATCGAGTGAAGAAACAGGCAATGCAAATTCCAACACAAATAGCGCTACAGCTGGGAAAGCGCGAATCAAAGCACAGTGCTAAAATCTCCTTAAAGCGCCACAAATATTTCTATTATTCCACAATGCTAATCGCGCTACAGCGCTATGCTATATAGGAGCCAGCAGATTTGAGAGCAGCAGATCAGTAAAGAGCGTAGCCAACGATACCAGGTGTGAGCTGGGAGCGTGGGGAGCGACCGCTTCGGAGAGCGTCAGGACGGTCACAGCGCTTTCGGATGTGGGAGCAGGCTATGCAGTCCGTGGGAGGGACCAAAGAAATCAGAGCGGTAATGGACGGTGGAGGCACTGCTGCATTAATTCTACTCGACCTCTCCGCCGCAGTTGATCATACTCGACCTGATTCACTGATTAAAAATCTTGGGTGTGGATGGCATGGCATTGGCCCTGCTAGCCTCTTTTCTACAGTGTCGCTTGACGGGTTTAATTCGGAGCCTTATGTGCTGCCTTGTGGAGTTCCGCAGGGAAGCTCGTTGAGTCCACTGTTATTTAATGTCTACGTTACTGAACTTGCTCTGCTGGTCAGGGATCATGGTTTTTCATTAACATCTTAGGCAGACGACTCACAGATTGTGGTTGCAGCTCACAAAAAACAGAACTCACCTGCTGTGCAATTCCATAACTGCGTGGCCGCAATTAACGTCTGGATGAGCAGTCACTGCCTTAAATTAAACTCCGACAAGACGGAAGTGTTGATTTTCGACAATTTACAACCTTCTTGGAGTAATCTCTGGTGGCCAGCATAAATGGGCTCGCCGCTCATTCCAACGGCAAAGACTAGAAATGTAGGTGTTCTGATTGACAATAGACTGACGTTCAATCAACAAACCAATGCCATTGTGTCTGCTTCTCACTTCCTGATAAACAAAATCAGGAAGGTACTTCCTTATATTCCTGTGTAAACCAAAAAAATGGTCATCACTTCCCTCATACAGGCCAAGCTGGACTACTGCAACAGGCATGATTTGAATGCCCAGAAGCAGTGCCTGAAGAAACTTCAGGTAGTGCAGAACTCGGCGGCTCGCGTTTTGCAGAGGAAATCTGGAAGCTGCATTGGCTTCCAGTGGTACAAATGATCAAATTCAAGGCGCTTTGTGTAGCCTTTAAAGCCTTGACACAGAATGGTCTGTTGTTTCTTCAGGAACTCTTTGTGTGGTACCAGCCAGCCAAGCAGCTCCGTTCTACGGGTGCAAAATTACTGGCGGTGCCTACAATTCGGACCATGCATTGGGGGGGGGGCAGAGGTTTCAGTATGGCACTTCGAAGCTGTGGAACTTGCTGCCTCCCGAGATTAGGAAGGCCAGCTCTCTTCTGAACTTTAGAAAAAACTTGAAAACCTGGTTGTTCCAGTGAGGGGAGCTAGGTGGGGTTTGCTCACGTTTTTTTAGCGCAGAGACACCGTCTTTGGTATTTGTGCGCTTTATAAATATCATTAACATTAACATTGAGTTATTAATTATTTTTTTTTAACTTTATTTAGCAGTTTCATAATAACATCAAAGTGGCATTGAGGATGTCAGATTGACAGCCTAATTACTCATGTACAGCAGTTCCTTTGTATCATACATTTGTTCAACTGGTCACATCTAGGATTTTTATAATATATGAACGTCTTATCAGCCTTCATCAAGCGTCTGCCCAAATCACCCGCCCCCAGAACCCCTTCACTATTCGTCCTCCCCCAAACCCTGCCAATAGGTATTATCCTTTTGTAATCATCATATAATGTGCTTGTATTCTTGGAGAGACTCCACTCCACCATTCTACCCCACACCTGTTGGATCCAAACCCTGTTCTTGTTGGGTAGGAGGGTCTTGCTGCTGCGCTGCCATGAAGGCCCTGAAGGGGCCCCAAATATCTTTGGGCCTGGATGTTGCTGGAATTGTATTTGCATATAGTTCGCTTTTCATGGAGCAGGAAGCTAGGCTTCGGATCCAATTCTGTTCTGTAGGTGCACGTTTACTGCCCCAACATATAGCGGCTTCTCTTTTGGCCAGTAATAAAAAGAATAGTGACAAATCTACGAATCTTCTGTGGGAACTGCACCACATAGCCCAGCAAGGCAATCTCCGGCAGGGGCTCCACCTGTATCCCCACCATCCCACTAAGTGTATTGTGTATACTGCTCCAGAAATTATGAATATTGGGGCATGTCCAGGCGAGATGTGAAAAATCTGCGCGTGTGGAGTGGCATCGCTGACAGGAATTCGGCCTGGTGGGATCTATTCTATGCATTCTGGCCGGAGTGATATACATCCTGCGTAAAAATTTAAAATGGATCAGTTTATGTCGACTATTAAGAGAGACAGATTTCGTAACCGCACAGCAGGCTGCCCATTGCTCATCTGATATCGGGTTCCCCTGATCCATTTCCCATGCCTTGCGTATATTGTCATCTGTAACTGGGAGGATGTAAAGCTGGAACATAAGGTGGGCTCCCTTGTTGCTGTTAATCACCACAGTGAGCGGGGGGATGGAGGCGGGCTCTAATGGGTACTCTGGGAACTTAAGGCGGAGGGTAGCCTCATTAGAATACATTTGACCATGAAAGTGCTGTCAGGAAACAGGGCCTCATCGTCTGGGTCAAAGATGTGGCCACCAGGATACAAGTCCCCCATTTTAAGAATCTTGAATTTAGTACAGTTCTTTTGAACTAGCTTCTCGTCTGTAATGGGTGTCCATCTGGGATTAGGGAGCCGTAGGGCAGAGTAATACAATGATGAAGCGTTCAGTATGGGTCTGAGCTTTGTCTAGGCCCAGCTAGTCATGGAGACCGGTTGAATATCAGTGCTGTCCCTGGGGACACCACAGGGCAAGGACTGAAGCCAAGGTGTCCGGCTGCACAAAGTCCGATTCAGGACGCAGGAAAGGTATCCTAGCTTCTGGATGGTACCAAGCCTGTGCAAAACTTCATTGTGCTGCAGGTAATATATTTGCAAATCCGGCACTCCGAGCCCTCCTCTGTTGTAGGGGAGCGTCATCATTTGCCAGCGCACTCTAGGCTTTTTGTTGCCCCACACCAATTTAACACCTTAGCTGCGTGTAAACATTCCTCCCTAGTGCTGCGCTGTCCATTGGAACCAGTGCTGAATGGACGTCCAATGGTCGTGCGCAGCACTGGGGAGGTAGCGCTGCTGACGACCATTGGCCGTCAGCAGCACTTAAGGGGTTAATTAAATGGGAACGAAGCGTGCTGAAAAAAAACGATTAGTGAGTGGAATCCGTATATTCTGAAAGAGATACAGAAAGTTCGGGAGCACCTTCATTTTAGAAGCACAATCCGTCCAGCCATGGAAAGCGGGAGTCTCAACAATGCGTCTATTTGTGTTTCCAATTTAGAGATCGCTACCCCATAGTTACGGCGGATAATCTGTTCTGTATCAAGGTGGATGTGTACGCCCAGATATCTTACTGAATCGGATCCCCATTCCAGTGGGAATTCAGTATTCCATTTTGAGGTGCTAGCTATGAGGGGGAAGATCACCGACTTATGCCAATTTATACCTAGCCCTGCCATAGTAGTGGGCTTGTCAGCTCCCCGCTGCTTGAGCAAGCCATCTCTTGTGGCCTAGTAGACCTCTCTTATGGTTTCTCTTGCGGCTGTGCAGGAGATGGGGATTGTGAGGGAAGCAGTGGGGACATTGCTTAAATAAATTGCAGAGCCTGCGTTGGTGAGAGAGCTGAATTTTGTGTACATTTTCGGTTGGGTTAAGCTGATGAAACCGCTTGGCGGGGCCCTGTCTTTTGATGCAGGGTCTGTTGCAATTAGTAATTTGTTTTTTTCCTTTTTTTTTACCATGGCCCCGTGAGAATAGCCGCTCTGATTTTCCCTGACCTTATCTAAGCCCCGAGGGTAAGTCGCTAGTAGGGCTGGGATTAGTGGCTGCAAGCTCAGGACCGGATGTTTAGGTCTCGCCTGACCCAGCGCATGCGCTGATCTGGCGATACTTTTTGTGAGGGCTCAAAAAATGCTTCAGTGGCCAGCCTAGAGCTACAGTGCATGTGCGCTGGTGCCAGTTTAGGAGCAGAGGTGGCATATGGGAAACCTCATCATGCTCATTAAGCGCCCGCGATCACTTACACTTTCGCCCGCGATCACTTTCGCCGCACCCCTTTGATGTTCTCATTCAAAGAACATCTAACATCAAAGAACATGTTGTTGTGTTAATGCTTTGCTGCTGCCCGTTTGACTTACAAAGTGCTTCCTCTTTCCACGAACTCAATGTTTGTGTTCCTTTATTTTGAGATGCTTTTAGTATTACTGTCACACACACAACCACACGCACAACCACACGCACAGTCACACACACAACCAAGCGCACAACCACACACACACAACCACACACCCACAACCACACACACCCACAACCACACACACACAACCACACACACACACAACCACACATACAACCACACACACAACCGCAGACAACCTCACATACAACCACAGCCACATACACACAACCACACACACAACCACACACACACAACCATAACCCCCCACACACACAACCACACACACACAACCACACACACAACCCACATGACCACAAACACAACCTCAACCACACACACACACATAAACACACACAACCACACACATACACCCCAAAACACAACACATAACCACACACACAAACACAAAACCACACCCACATAAACACACAAAACCACACACACACACAACCACACAACCACAACACACAACCATAACCACACACACAACCACACACAGAACCACAAATACAACCACACAAACAACCACACACACAACCACACATAAAACCACACACACAACCACACGCACAAACACACACAATCACACACACAACACACAACTACACACACAAACACATACACACAAAAATACGCACACACAACCACCCAAACACAACACCACACAACCACAACACACAACTACACACACAAACACATACACACAAAAATACACACACACAACCACACACACAACCACAAACACAACACACAACCATAACCACACACAACCACACACACTACCACACACACACACAACCACACACAGAACCACATATACAACCACACAAACAACCACACATACAACCACACACAACCACACACACAACCACATGCACAACCACACAAACACACACATGCCACCACACATGCCACCACACACAACCACAAACACAACACAACCATAACCACCCACACAACCACACACACAGAACCACATGCAACCCCACACAACCACACACACAACCATAACCATACACACAACCATAACCACACACAACCACACACAAAACCAGACACACAAACCACACACAACCACAAACACACAACCACATACAACCCCACACAACCCGACACAACCACACACATACAACCCAACACACATACAGCCCAACACACAAACAGAACACATAACCACACACACACAAAACCACACACACACACAACCACACACAACCACATGCACAACCACACAAACACACACATGCCACCACACATGCCACCACACACAACCACAAACACAACACAACCATAACCACCCACACAACCACACACACAGAACCACATGCAACCCCACACAACCACACACACAACCATAACCATACACACAACCATAACCATACACACAACCATAACCACACACAACCACACACAGAACCAGACACACAAACCACACACAACCACATACAACCCCACACAGCCCGACACAACCACACACATACAACCCAACACACATACAGCCCAACACACAAACAGAACACATAACCCTACACACACACAAAACCACACACACAAAATCACACACACACAACCACACACACACACAACCACACAGAACCACATACAACCACACCCAACCACACACACAACCACACACACACAACCACACACACAACTACACACACACCTACACACACAACCACACACACAACCACATGCACAACCACAAGCACCACACACACAACCAGATGCACAACCACACACACAACCACACCACACACACACAACCACACAAACACACAACTACACACACACAACCACACACACAACCACACACAACCACACACACAGCCACACACAACCAAATGCACAAACACAACCACACACACAGCCACAACCACACATACAACACGCACAACCACACACATACACTCAACCTCACACACACAACCACACCCATACACACAACCTCACACACACAACCACACACACAACCACACATACCACCACACACACAACCACACATACCATCACACACACCACACACAACAACACACACACACAATCACACACAACACACACAACCACACATACAAACAACACACACAACCGCACACATACACTCAACCTCACACACACAACCACACACATACACACAACCTCACACACACAACCACACACGACCACAAACACAACACACAACCACACACACAAACACATACACACACAACCACACACAACCACACACACAACCACACACAACACAACCACACACTCAAATACACACACAAACAACCACAAGCACACACACAACTCCACACACACAACCACACCTGACCACACCCAAACACACACACAAAACCCCACCTGCACTCACAATCGCACCCACAACCACAAACAACCGCACACACCCACACACGCAACCACACACACACACAACCACAACACATACAACCACACACACACAGCACCACACACAACCACGCACAATCACACACAAAACCACACACACAAACACAAAACCACACCCAAATAAACACACAAAACCACACACACACAACCACACAACCACAACACGCAACCATAACCACACACAACCACAAATACAACCACACAAACAACCACACACACAACCACACATAAAACCACACACACAACCACACGCACAACCACACGCACAAACACACACAATCACACACAATCACACACACAACCAGACATACAAACAACACACAACCACACACACACAACCACCTAAACACAACCACACACAACCACAAACACAACACACAACTACACACACAAACACATACACACAAAACCACACACACAACCACAAACACAACACACAACCATAACCACACACAACCACACACACTACCATACACACACACACACAACCACACACAGAACCACATATACAACCACACAAACAACCACACATACAACCACACACACACACAACCACATGCACAACCACACAAACACACACATGCCACCACACATGCCACCACACACAACCACAAACACAACACAACCATAACCACCCACACAACAACACACACAGAACCACATGCAACCCCACACAACCACACACACAACCATAACCATACACACAACCATAACCATACACACAACCATAACCATACACACAACCATAACCACACACACAACCATAACCACACACACAACCACACACACAACCAGACACACAAACCACATACACAACCACATACAACCCCACACAACCACACACACAACCACACACATACAACCCAACACACATACAGCCCAACACACAAACAGAACACATAACCACACACACACACAAAACCACACACACAAAATCACACACACACAACCACACACAAACACAACCACACACACACACGCACAACCACACACACAACCACACACAACCGCACACAGAACCACACACAGAACCACATACAACCACACCCAACCACACACACAACCACACACCCAACCACACTCACAACCACACACACAACCACACACACAACCAC